>NW_017135119.1:354632-361821 GCF_001652005.2 Ceratina calcarata | reverse complement strand
GCCAACAATTAAAACTTTTATATAAAACTTTTAACTTTTAATCAAAATTATTACTGTAAATCGAAAAATGATGAATCAATATCATTAGTAATTAGCTAAAAGAACAGTCCTGTCAATACGAAACGATTCGTTACGCTACTGTTAACAACGTATAGAAAATGTTGCAGTGTTATAATATTGCAGCAGCGTACGGTGCATTTTTTATCATGTGCAATTGTAACAATTGCTGCAAAGCTAGTTAAACAAAATAATTGTTCTTCTTACCTCAAGTCTATAAGAGGTAGGAAATCGACGTCTATCAGCACTCTCAGACTCGGCAAGCTATACGTAACTACGTGCCCGTTCGAAATGTAGCATACGAGGCATACGTTATCTGAGGAACGAAACAAAATTTCATCGTGAATTCAATTTAATGTAAAATCTGAAGGAGAAGTTCTGGAAATAATTTTACAATAGATGGAACACTCGTGTCAGATTTATTGTTTGATTAAACACATACCGTTTATAGACGTAATCTCTGCTTTAATGACGATGTGAGTCTCGGCCAACTGTTGCCTGTAGAGACAGTTTTGCGATGGTAATGCCACGACCCTCGCTTGCTTCTCGGATGCTAACACTACGAATTGACGATCCTCGAACCCGTCCCCCGTAGTTATTTGCGCGTTCATCGATGGAGACATCCGGTTGTTCGTAGATTTACCTGAACTCCCTTTAAAAATACAATATCAACGTATATACAAAAAAATAAGATTTTTTTTAGATCTTGTATGATCAGGAACAACGTACTATTTCGTTCTTTGCTGTCCGTACTATCGTCTTTCCAGGACTCGTACGAGTATGGCATCAGAGCACCGTTACAATCTAAGAAGGACATTGACAGAATACACCCCTTCAACCTAAATGTAGATCCATCTACGGAAAACAAATAAAACAATCATATTTCATATATACCGATGCACATGAAACATGATATCTGATTAAGTCTAATTATACGTACTGCACGTGGAAACGACGACTGGATGAGCGTGTCGTTCTGTACGAGAAGGTGTATTAAATATCACCGTTTGTATAGACCCTACAGACGTACCGATCCAAAGGGTTGGTACAGGACTGGTATCTGAGTAATGGAACATAGAACGTTAATAAAATATATTAATGAATCTATAATTTTATTCAGACTGATATTTTTCATCGACTCGATGATAGCAGTCTGGCTGAAAGAATTGCGAATCATTTACACGCGACACGTACCACTCTTTTTCGTGTAGGAATCTGCGAACGTAAGGCAGCTGATGGTTTCTGTGATGATGTTCTCGAGCGAGGACATGCTCGAGCTCCTTGATCGTTGAAACGAACTGTCGTACTTGTCTACCCGACCAGCAGTCCCGAGAATAAATGAAACGTTAAATACCGTATGCGCCACGTTCGACTACGAACTATTCTTCGTTTGGCGGGCATGCAACATCTATCACAATTCAACATAGTATCTCTGACAGCTGAGCGTTCTCTGATCTTATGACAGATTAACGAAAATCGCTAATGTAGTGGCAGAGTCAGTGGTCACAACATGAAAAGAGAGAAGTTGATCGCCAGACAACGTTTCCGGACAATGACACACTAACGACAAGAACAACAGTAATCACAGCAACAAGAACAATAATAATAATAACAGCGACAGCAACAACAACAACAACTATCATGTCTATATAGTATTCTTTCTCGATAGGACAGTTTCACAAGAGTATAACACCTTTCATTCGTTTTCAACATCCAGATCGGGGCAACGTGTCTTGTTCTGGCTCGCGTGGGCTCGCCGCGGCAAGAGAGAGAAAAAAAAAAAAAGAAAAGTAAACGCCTTGCAAATTGTAATTAAAGATCCGTCCTTAAGCGAGTGCATCACGCGTACTTCGACCTTATGCGCAAACTGTGAGAATTTAAATTCGTGTGTCAACGATGTAACACCCAAGCTTTAGTCACGGTATGTAATGTAATGTTGATCAACGTCATATATGTATATGTATAATTGTTTCTAAAATCGTCGATAGTTGATTTGCATTTTAAGATATTGCATGATGCAGGACGTTCCTTAATGTATAACGAATATTACAAACACCGATTCAGTATTTAACATAGAACGAAAAAATTCTTTATAATTAATACTGCAAAATTTATTATTTTCCAAGAGTTATCATTTAGAGTTATCATTTTAATTAATATTTTCCAGCAGATCGTCCTGCATATTGTAATACAAACACATCTCATTAAAAATCATGTATAAGTTCCAAATAATAAAAACTATTCGAAACGGAATTAAAATGCAAAAATTATATGCACATCATTATGGAAAGAAAGTAATATATTTTATTAATACCTAACGCGAGTCTAATGCAATTCATAGAAAAGAACGCAAGTTTAAAACAAATCTTTGCCTCTGCATAATATCGTAACATGTATTATTGCGTATTATAGTTAATAATAATTGAGATGCTGATCGTGAGTTGCATCGACAATTATTGTTTGTATAAGATCATGTATCGTAGAACACGGTTTAAAAAAAAGACACAGTTCACACTCTCAAAAAGGCGCCTGGAAGCTCGAACACAAATCATGATCTGTGTCGAAAAATGATAGAAAGACAACATATGAAGTTGATGTGTAACATAGACAGTTCACGCTCTATAGAAGAAGGAAAGAAATTCTTATAGCAAGAGTATGATTGTATGCAATTCGCACTAAAAACAAAGGCATTCTGCGACATCCCTCAATTCTACGCTTTGGATGTGTGTATGCGCTCGGTACACATACACGCGTTTGTGCACAAGATTTTACCCTTCGCGAGTCATCGTTCGTCATGTTCTACAAACTCGGTGTTAAAATCGATAGAAATCATTTTCATTAATTCGACGCACAAAAGATGACGCAGTTCGTTTATAGAACGATGTAAAAAAAAAAATCCTGTGCACTCGGGGGTCTGACGAGGTGTACACTGAGTGAGCGGAAGAGTCAATCAACGTGTTGTCGTCAGGCCACACATCTATTAGAGAAAAATAAGCCAACTGAAAATTCGAGGCAGATAGAGATAGAGATTCGGAAACAACGCGGAAGACTTTCGTCGGTGGTGCATAGAGTGACACATAACTAGATATCACGCAAATGTTCGGATGATGTGCCATTTTCTGTGTTCAATTCGTGGACAGAGAGGAAAGTGGTTTTTGCCAAAAGGCGAGCGAACAGACTTTCTTTTAGAAATAAAATGGATGCGGCGAATATAGATAGAGATTCTCGCTGCCGAGATCGTAAGTGTATTCTTTTTCTGTTTACACTCAAGTCAGCAGAGACCAGACAGTACTTAGCGTTTGTGACACAGCGAGAGAAAGGCGCGACGACGAAGACCAGACTTAAGAACCTAAAGTCATAAATTCTTTCTATTTTATTAGATCTTTCAATCGTCAAGATTTAATTCGGTTAATAGAGCACAGCGTGCTCATGCGAATTTGAACAGGACATCGCGTGGATAATTACAAGGTAGTGATAAAAATTGCTGGTCTCCATCAATCGCGTAGGAGCATTCGTAGAAGAATCGCTCTATTAACAACGAAAGGTAAAAACGATAAGGAAACGAGGTTTAAAAAAGCTTGATAGAAGAATAAGATTAGATTCGTCTCATTCAGTAACATAGAAAACAATCGATAAGATCTACGTAATGTAAATGATTTAATAATACTAGGCGATCGCACGTAATTGTTTTACTTATGATAATTCGTTGATATGATACTACCGAGGCTGTTATACTGTCTGGTGTTGGAGAGAATGTTCTGGTAGTTGGAAGGAGCTTGCGGGGCGGTCGACGTGTAGCTTCGAGACTCGGTGCTACGATGACTAGAGAATAACGAAGTCATTGGAAAGTTGTTCAACGCCGGGGATTCCAGCTCGTAATAGTTAGTAGCGGTGCTCAGGCACTTCTGGAGCTTTCTTATACCCTGAGCACGAGACTGACGTGATGTCTCGACCGTAAGGGACTTGCGAGAAGCCGCGTTCGTGCCGGCGACATCGTCGTCGGCGCTATTCACGTTATTGCGAACGACCGAGCGAGGGCCGAGGCTAGGTCCTCCGGTACACTCGCTATTGCAACCACCGTCGCCAGTATTGCCGCAGGAGCTACAGCTATTATTATCCGCGCTGTCACCCTTCTCACCGCAACCACTACCACCAACGACCATCGTACCTCTTCGCGCAATCGGCAACATGCACATCTCGTTCATCTACAAATCAGCGATAGATCAAACGTGACGACGGTAATACGATAGAGACGGGGTGCTCCGCTGAGCGGCGTCAAAGTTATAGTGCACCGCTTTTTATCCTTGAGACACTGCTCATTAGATCTACCTTCGTTTCCTACTTCGATTACCTGTTAATTCAAACCGCGGCTTGCCGATTTCAATCACCTTCGTAATATCCTGTCAAGCTCAAACTGTCTGAGCGATTTTGTCTATAAACATGATCCTCGTTTAATTTCAGGTTCAGAGACTTAGTAGGATTCCATCTGTACGAATCTATCGAGTAATTCAGTAATTCTCCTGCTTTATAAACTCGATAAACGATACGTGAATTTCTATTTCTAAATAGTTGATCATACGTGTTGAGAAATATTAAAATGAGAATTAGCAAGTCATAAAGAATATCTTAATTAGAAAACCAAGTGAAAGCATTGTGCGGGTATTTCTATTGATATAAGTTAGGAAAGACAGATAATGGTGTTTGACGTTATACAAAAAATTGCCATTTTGCGACAATGAGTAAAAATATTTCTGCGATTATCTCTTGAAATTAATCGTAGCTAAATCATAACACGTATCTATAGACAAAATTACTCAGGATTTGTGACAGTTGGAAAATCGTAGAAATGATTATTTCGTAAATAATTAATTCTATTGTGCACTTATAATTTAACAAGGGCACCTACTCAAGAAAGTTATGAAATATACATTGCAAGTAGATACTGTACAATATGTATATCGGTTTCCGTTTCTATTCCTCATTCTTTATTCAATAAAAATGCGACGAATTATCGAAATTTCTGTTATCGCAAAATGCATTTAGCACATCTTGAAAATTTAGACGTGTAAAGTAAAAACGATTTGAGATATTTGTGGAAAAGTAATGAACGTGTAACAATGAAGATTGAAAAATTATTTCTCAGATTTTCAAATTTATCTGTAAAACATTTGATTTATGAAAGAAATTGAATGATCGATAACTCCTGATTAAATGAAATAATTTTAATTCTAAATGGTGCGAAAATTATTTGACGAATTTTCAAACAGAAATTAAAAATGATTTCGCCCATTTCAGATATGTCAATCTACAATTTTGATTGAGAATAATCTTAACCCTTCAATGCTCATAGATAAAGTTTTACATTTGACGATATGTTTCAAATGAGAAACAAATAATTCGTAAATAAAATATTTTTGCATAATCATAATATTTTGTTATCTCTTGCACAAATCTGGCATTCAAGGGTTAATGGTGAATCTCTACTAATAGGTAATTACTAAAGAAAAAAAGATCGATCAATCAGCTGAGAAACATGGCAGGAGATATTCGTTTTACTTGCATCGTGGCTTGTTAACTCTTGCTATGTGGAATACCAGCACATATTATGCAGAGTCCTTTATAGCAGTCAGTCAATATTGACGAAAAAAAGAAATTAAGTAAAAAAGCAGTGAAATTCTATGCTATGTAATATATCTCTCCTTCCCTCCCCCCCTCTCTCTTTTTTACACACGCGTATTCTCTCACTCTCTCTCTCTCTCTCTCCCTCTCTCTGTACCGTAAACGATGATATATTGAAAATAAGAATAGATTAGCCTTATGATATATGTATATACGTATAAAAATGATTTCACGTCCTGTTGTCATTGATGATGTCGTAACAATACATGTTGTTATTATTATTATTATCATTATCATTACTATTGCTATTGCGTGCAAATTATCAAATAAAATATCGAGAAGCCTTGAAAAGCGAAATATCGTACCGAGAGAAAGGTGTAAACGTGACGGATTCTTATGATGTACAACACGTTACACGTATTCAGAATAAAGACAGCCAATTTGTATACGTATGTATAATATATACACATACATGGAAATGAGACAGTTATAAATGTTCAATTATAATTGTATGTGTATAGCAGATTGGTCAAAAAGATTACTGAATCTGGAAATTCTATTTATTAAACTGGTTTAATTAAGTTCAATCTGTAAGAAATTTGCTATATCGTCTCCATTCATTGAGAGGTACTTGAAAAATTGTAATTTCAAATCTTCTTCGTAGAAAGTTAAAATGTTTTAGAACTGAACGTTTTTGAGTGTCTTTAAACAAAAATGTCATATAAGATAAGAACACTTTTTGACCAATCTAATACAATTAACTGCGCTCGATTAATTATGATATTTTAACAGTAGTAATCGTATGAGACAATTAAGAGAACGAAAGCGAGTCGCGTGATCGATATTACTTAAATAAATAAAAGAAAAACGAATATAATCATCCGTATAATATAAATTCACGCAGCAAGCATATTTTTCTCTCGGTGATGAGACAACTGTCAAAATGTGAAAAACCTTTTTTTACCTGAATCAACCTTGCTGTCGGGGAAGACCGCAAAACTGATTTGAACCTGAAAAAGCGTTAAAGTAGAATCTCTTCTCACTTAGTCAATAAATTCGTTGCGCTCAATGATAGAATTTTTTGGGTCTTTGGAAAAATAATATCGAAGAGTGAGTTGAAACTTCAAATACGTAAGGTCGATCGTTGCTTGCTGTACTACGGTCGGAGGAGAACTGTTTGGCGTGTTAATAAAATCGGGAGGGTTCGTCAACATCGTTTCAACAACGGGATGAGAATGATGTGTCTATCGTACAAGAGTCGAGATCCACACAGATGGAGTATCAATGATAGGTATGCGAGTATGTAGGTATTACAGTTTACGCAAACTACGCATTCCAAATGGACACCCATGGGTGTACCTAGTGTCATGGATTAATACGGATATATCATTGTTACAAAACAAACAGTTCTAGTAACGAACAAGGCGTACGGGGATACAAGCTTTGAATGTGCATCGATGAAACGTCGCAATATAACAGGACATACCGTTGTTTTTTAATATATATGTATAAA
>NW_017135119.1:349002-353836 GCF_001652005.2 Ceratina calcarata | reverse complement strand
ATCATATGCTGGGCATATTTTAAAAAGTTCAAATATCGTTATAAGCCATGTATTTGAATATTCATTTATTTCTTCTAGTTATAATGACGAGACGTGTCGTGCAATCGTTTGCTAGGAAAATAAATGAGTACTAAATCACTAAATCTAATATGCATGAAAGATAAATCTAAATTCATCATCCACGTATTTATTATGCATTCTTCTCGTATAATAAGCTTTGGTGTAATATGCAAATGACGAAGCAATTTTGTAAAAAGTCGTCGTTCAATATTTTTTTTCAAAAGTGTTGTCGATGCAAACTTTTGTGACTGTGCGTACACGCTCTCCTGCTTGCTTTCAGCTAAAGTAGCCTTAGGATAAATTGTGTATTTCCCATCGATCTGCCGTCAATTCTTTATCAGTACAGTTCCTATAGTACACAGTATTATGTATTATACATACGTACATAAGTGTTAGCACTGGACTTGAACGAGCATAAAAGATACACGTGCAAGCAAATATTTTCTAATTCTATTTATCATCAATTCGAAAAAAGATAGTCAGATAAAAAGGATACAAAAGTTTTGAAACGAAATTGCTGACGAGATGTTTCAACCCTTTTAGCGTTCTTCTACTTAATTTGGCTGAACTATTTTAGAATGCTAAATTTTTCTTTACTAATTCGATTTTCTAAACAGAAAATGTAGGCACCCTCTGAATAAAACCTGAAAGCCTATTTAAATAAGTTACACGAACAAGTCTGCACTCTTCTAAAAATTCTCTGATAAGAATCTTCAAATCCTATCGAAATTGCTTATTCTTTAATTTACGTGGTAATGTTTAGGTTTATAATACGCTACCGGTGAAACTGATTGACTGACTCTTATATTAGACTCTACACTTTTATTTCCAATGATCTGGAAGAACTCCGACATCTATTCCACATAACTTTTCATACTTAACTGTGTAACGTCCATATTATTCTCGTTCCCCTTCCCATTTATGCAATATTTAGATTTTGATTTAGCAATATGTAGTACGAAATAATTGAAACGACAAAATTAGAAGAGATCTAACAAAAAAGATACAACTACGTTACAAATGTTCAGATATCAATTTTTGTCGAAGCAGAAGAGTTTAGTTTTTTTTTAATAAGATGATATTTTTTTATATGAGAATGTCGAATATTTTAAATGGATTTGCTGTTAATTATTACCTTTTAAGTTTACGTGTCGTTAAGTTAAATCGGGGTGTTTTGCCATTAAATTTAGATCACAGAGTGCATATATCGCTACTGTCACAGAGATCACAAATGTCGAAATGAAAAGAATTGTTAATCGAATTGAGGAAAAGAAAATGAAGGAAGTCGTGGAAACGAAAATTCACCTGACCGAGTTCATGACCACACAATTGAACCTTTTTTTCCGAGTAACGGATGGTACATGCTCCGCAAGAGAGAGGAGAGGGTTCTACTTCGTTTCATGTGCAGCGGCATCAAATAAGATCGAGATAAATGATAAATCCTATGTGATTCCGCATCGGTCATGCATGAATAAATTCTAATCGGTCGAACAAAAGCTCAGGGGGTCTAATACCGCTCAATTGGCATTTTACTCTTGCAAGCTGATTTTATCTCGCGTCTGTTCACAGATTTATGTGAGTCAATGGTCGTTGATAATCGTTCGTACGATGAACTCTTTTTATTCGTAATTCCAAAAATGTGGAGAAACCCGAATTGGTAATAAATAAGAAGACAAGAAATTAAGTCAATAAGTGGACCTGATAAATCGTGTATCCTAACCAGCGAAACAGATAACGTATTTCACATAAACCTTTGAGTCCAACGATTAGTTTCTGGCGAAAGCTTAATATATTGTATATATATTTTAGCTTCATATAAGTGCAGAGCGAGTCATCTGAAAACATTAAACTTCAAATATCTTCGAAATTATCAACTACGTGTTCGCCAAAAGTTAAAGCGGTTTCGAGAGAAACAATTTTCTGCTGTATAAATTTTTTACTCAATTAATAAATGATTATAATCAGACTTAGACATTTTTCATGGAATATTGTAAAGAAAATGAATTAAAAGAAAAAACAGACTTTAATACGTTCTCTAATTGAAAAATTAAATTATACTCGAAATGATTTAACTTTGAAAATAGTTGCAAAGATATTTAAAGTTCGATTGCGACGTGACTCGGTCTGTACACATACATATACATATATAAACATAGTTACTTGAGATTACCACTAGATGTTATTATACACGAATCTACGAGCATCCTAGGCTTTCCTTAAAAATCAAAGAAAAAGACAGAAGCATAGTTCAGGTATAGCAGAGCCCATCTCAATGTGATCTATTCTTCTGTAAGAAGACAGTTAACAACGCTTTCATTAAATGACATTGCAGAGGCATCTCTTTTATTCAGTATTCTTTGTCACCTAAGAAACAGTCAGTGAACGCAATAACGTTGCAGTTAGAAAGAGACCATATACGTTGTTAATAGATAAAAAAAAAAAAGAAATGAAACGAACATCCCACTCACGCTTATAGACCTGAACGAACAGTATTTACGCTCCACATTCGCAACGTTCCAAACGTTGAAAGAAACTCTAACACGTATCATCACAATCTCTAAATGCACACGGACAACACAAACTCTCCTCTACTCTAATTTAGCGTTAACACTTACTGAATCGCCTTATCAGATTCCCGGTGAATGATTCGGGCGCCGTACTCGTTTCCTCGCACCTTAGGTCGCATATCATCGCGTCGTTCTTATTGAATTTCAAGTTCGGCGCGGACAACAAACGACCCTCGCTTCGTTTCGCTTGCTGTTTCATCTTGACAATCTTCCTCAGCCGCGGCGGCTTCAGCTCGTTCTCGGCCGTCGTCGCGTTCAACGTTAAATTCACCGGTCGCACGGCGTCCGATTTACTGATCACGCTCTCGGCGATCGGCAACCATCTGCTAGCGTTAACGTCGCCCTCGTTCATCGGGCTCTTCGCCTCCTGGTTGATCCTCTTTCTCTCGTCGTTCAACGGACTCTCGCGTCCGAGTAGCGTCGTACCCTCAGACGACGGCGATGCCTCGGTACTACTATCGACCGGTGACAACGAACTCGCGGTTTCGTTGACGTTACAGTAAAAAACGGAAGATTTCTGATCGGTGCCTACCTGTTAACAATGGGGTACTTGTATATGTGTATTCTCTGTCTCGGTCCTCGGCCCAAACAAGCTCTTTTCCAAATAATTGCTACTGACTCGAGGTCAGTGTTTTCCCACTTGAATCGCGACTACCTTTTATGGTAGTCAAATAATCTGAGCGATCTCGAAATTATTTATGACTATAATAAAATAACTAAAACGTGAATTAACTATCACTAAAATTTGAACGACTCCTAAGGAAGTCGCAACTCATGTGTCGAGAAACACTGCTTTGCAATCGACATCATTAATCAAATTAAACTAAAAATAATTTTGCAACATTTAACAAAAATATTTCAGCTGTTCCAAAAGAAATCTTCATGTCTTTCTAACAAAATATTCAATGTTAAATTATATTGTGTAACATCCTGCTACTTCAACATTACAGTTCAACACATCACTTCAAACTGATAAGATTCAGAATCGATACTTTCAATAAAACAGACCAACATAACTGTGGACGTTGGGCATAAAAATGTATGGGAAAAAGAAATGAAATATCAGAATGTTCTTGTGTCATTTAACTTTCAGTTTCCTATTTACCAGTTTGACAGTAATCTATTCAACGTTGAAAATACTAAACATAAGCGAAACCGTTTCACCTTCTCTATTGGACAAACGCGAGAAATAATATTAACTGCAATTGTTTCAAGTAACCAAGCAGAAGAAGCGTTAACACGAACGGGCGTAAATAATATTAAAAGACAAAACTATTTCAGCTTGCACTCTGTAATTTCTAGAAAAGTAAAAACGTGTTCGTAGGAATGTAAAAAAAAAAGCAAATACAAGTACCCCATTCTGAGACGTCACCAATGTCGGCGTGAAAGTACTTTTTATTTTCAGATCAACCTTGCTCAGTTGCCTCTTCAGACTGAATCCTTTTTTCCACCCGTGATTCTTGGCACAGTCTTCTTCGCTCGGCGCGCATCCCGGTTTACTGGTTTCACTCGCGGATTCGTCGACGTTCCCGGGTTTCTCGTTACCGCTTCCGGTATGCGATTCACCGCGAACCGGGCATTGTTGCTGCGACTGTTGCGCACCGTCGCCGGCTACCGTCGCTAACAATCCCTCGGATTTCACGGTAGCCTCTCCGAGATTCTGATGAATTTAACATGTTGGATTTTTGCACAAATGAATCAATGCGGTACCAGATAAAACGTGAAAATTGTTTAATTCTAAACACTAGAAGCAGATTACCGTTTACTCTATGCGTTATTATACACAGCGTTGTTATAGTATATGTTAGTAACAGCCGTTAGTAATTCTCTCCTCGCATGTTGCGAAATTGTTAAAACAATTAGTGGGCATATAATCTTATAAACGTAACCGTTTCGTATACTACGTTTGACACAATACACTGTACCTATGTGTGCTAGTGCTCTGTCCTAAGTCTACATACGTAATTCTATGACCGTATTGGATTTTCGATCATCAAACGAAGAAATATCGCAAACGCATGGTCACTTGTCACTTCCCAAATTGAACGAACTTCCTCGAAATGGTTGAAAATGAAGAGTGCAGACGAGGGAAGATATATTTGAAGAATACTTTACACAATTTCCTTCTTTAAACGCCTTTTGTAATTAATTAAAAAGTACCTAAGATGCTCATAGAAACGATTTCTTAATAAACATTATGTTTATTC
>NW_017135119.1:345363-347640 GCF_001652005.2 Ceratina calcarata | reverse complement strand
ATTTAACAAAAATATTTCAGCTGTTCCAAAAGAAATCTTCATGTCTTTCTAACAAAATATTCAATGTTAAATTATATTGTGTAACATCCTGCTACTTCAACATTACAGTTCAACACATCACTTCAAACTGATAAGATTCAGAATCGATACTTTCAATAAAACAGACCAACATAACTGTGGACGTTGGGCATAAAAATGTATGGGAAAAAGAAATGAAATATCAGAATGTTCTTGTGTCATTTAACTTTCAGTTTCCTATTTACCAGTTTGACAGTAATCTATTCAACGTTGAAAATACTAAACATAAGCGAAACCGTTTCACCTTCTCTATTGGACAAACGCGAGAAATAATATTAACTGCAATTGTTTCAAGTAACCAAGCAGAAGAAGCGTTAACACGAACGGGCGTAAATAATATTAAAAGACAAAACTATTTCAGCTTGCACTCTGTAATTTCTAGAAAAGTAAAAACGTGTTCGTAGGAATGTAAAAAAAAAAGCAAATACAAGTACCCCATTCTGAGACGTCACCAATGTCGGCGTGAAAGTACTTTTTATTTTCAGATCAACCTTGCTCAGTTGCCTCTTCAGACTGAATCCTTTTTTCCACCCGTGATTCTTGGCACAGTCTTCTTCGCTCGGCGCGCATCCCGGTTTACTGGTTTCACTCGCGGATTCGTCGACGTTCCCGGGTTTCTCGTTACCGCTTCCGGTATGCGATTCACCGCGAACCGGGCATTGTTGCTGCGACTGTTGCGCACCGTCGCCGGCTACCGTCGCTAACAATCCCTCGGATTTCACGGTAGCCTCTCCGAGATTCTGATGAATTTAACATGTTGGATTTTTGCACAAATGAATCAATGCGGTACCAGATAAAACGTGAAAATTGTTTAATTCTAAACACTAGAAGCAGATTACCGTTTACTCTATGCGTTATTATACACAGCGTTGTTATAGTATATGTTAGTAACAGCCGTTAGTAATTCTCTCCTCGCATGTTGCGAAATTGTTAAAACAATTAGTGGGCATATAATCTTATAAACGTAACCGTTTCGTATACTACGTTTGACACAATACACTGTACCTATGTGTGCTAGTGCTCTGTCCTAAGTCTACATACGTAATTCTATGACCGTATTGGATTTTCGATCATCAAACGAAGAAATATCGCAAACGCATGGTCACTTGTCACTTCCCAAATTGAACGAACTTCCTCGAAATGGTTGAAAATGAAGAGTGCAGACGAGGGAAGATATATTTGAAGAATACTTTACACAATTTCCTTCTTTAAACGCCTTTTGTAATTAATTAAAAAGTACCTAAGATGCTCATAGAAACGATTTCTTAATAAACATTATGTTTATTCTATTTATCGTCGATTAAATGTATATAATTATGCTTTCCCAAAAAGCCAATAACTCATTTTTAAATTAATTCAACTTGAGTGATAATGGCATTAATTATCAATAGGTATCGTTTAAGTAACAATTTATGTAAAACATTTATTTATTTTAATATACGAGATCTTCGAATTGGCTTCTGAGAAAGCAAATATCATTACATACAATTTATTCTATGTATAGAGGGTGTCTACAGATTTTCCGACACTAACTAGAAATGTACGCCTGACGTATGCCTAATACATATGAAATAGTCACAAGTGGTGATATTAATAAATGTGTGCATCGTTATTCAGTGGTATATACATCTGACAACGTAATCTTATACTATAATGTACACGACCCACGTAGATAAATCTGTATAAAAAACGTTAACTTCAGATTTATATAAAAAAAGAAAATATTGTATAACCATCACTTTCATAGTTAATTATCAATTCATTGTCATTTTTATCACAAGTATTTGCTCTTTTTAAAAGTTTCTAAATACAAGTATTACTCAAATAGCAGAAATAATTAGCTGTTTGTAATTATTGCAACGTACTGCTTTCTTTCTCATAAAATACATCTAGCGTATGTACGTTGAACAGCGTTTACATTGTACTCGTTATTATAGCAAGCAGCCTAAATTTAATTCATTTAATTGAGATTAAATACTACTTCAAGCAATTCTATGGAAAAGTTCAATTTACTTTACTCATTATATTCGTTCAAGTGAACAGTATTTCAAATCACCTGCTATAATCGTCAGTACTTGATAAAGAGTGTAGTTTATCGCGGCGATATACACGCGTAGCTGAAACAGTTCATAAGTTCTCATTATAATCGTCCATTTTCCAACTAACGATACTATTTAACACGACCACTTAGTATACTTC
>NW_017135119.1:340209-343195 GCF_001652005.2 Ceratina calcarata | reverse complement strand
TAATTATGCTTTCCCAAAAAGCCAATAACTCATTTTTAAATTAATTCAACTTGAGTGATAATGGCATTAATTATCAATAGGTATCGTTTAAGTAACAATTTATGTAAAACATTTATTTATTTTAATATACGAGATCTTCGAATTGGCTTCTGAGAAAGCAAATATCATTACATACAATTTATTCTATGTATAGAGGGTGTCTACAGATTTTCCGACACTAACTAGAAATGTACGCCTGACGTATGCCTAATACATATGAAATAGTCACAAGTGGTGATATTAATAAATGTGTGCATCGTTATTCAGTGGTATATACATCTGACAACGTAATCTTATACTATAATGTACACGACCCACGTAGATAAATCTGTATAAAAAACGTTAACTTCAGATTTATATAAAAAAAGAAAATATTGTATAACCATCACTTTCATAGTTAATTATCAATTCATTGTCATTTTTATCACAAGTATTTGCTCTTTTTAAAAGTTTCTAAATACAAGTATTACTCAAATAGCAGAAATAATTAGCTGTTTGTAATTATTGCAACGTACTGCTTTCTTTCTCATAAAATACATCTAGCGTATGTACGTTGAACAGCGTTTACATTGTACTCGTTATTATAGCAAGCAGCCTAAATTTAATTCATTTAATTGAGATTAAATACTACTTCAAGCAATTCTATGGAAAAGTTCAATTTACTTTACTCATTATATTCGTTCAAGTGAACAGTATTTCAAATCACCTGCTATAATCGTCAGTACTTGATAAAGAGTGTAGTTTATCGCGGCGATATACACGCGTAGCTGAAACAGTTCATAAGTTCTCATTATAATCGTCCATTTTCCAACTAACGATACTATTTAACACGACCACTTAGTATACTTCAATAATACCTACAATCAAGTTTTGTATTCGTTATACTAAAACAAATATTTCAAGCTGTTTAATTTAAACTATTTTACTCATCAACTATTCTGTCATGTTTCATTGTTTAAGTTACTTTGCATAAATCTCTTTGATCTTTGGGTAATATAAATAGTAATAGAAGATTTGATAAAAACGCACCTTTGAATTAAAACGTAGTTCGTTTCTTATCAGCGATCGCTTCTTGTCGATAAAATATAAATATAAGATGACCATAATTATAAGCTACAAATTCGTGGGGCAGGGACTGCATCGTAAAAAAAAGATTTCCTCTAGTTTCCACATTTTATTGATTTGAAAATTGAATTTTATCGTAAGATTAATTAACTTTCTATAACTGATGAAATTTTATTCTATTTTCCACGATTACCTGTTATCCGAGGGATGATCTGAACGTATGGTCATCTTAATAAGACTCGCAATATATGTAGAGATAAAACACATACGTGAACAAGCACGCTATCACATAAACAAATTGTCAACTGTGCAATAATCATGAATGGAGCGTGTGCAAAAGTTTTGATGATTATCTCCGCATAAAAATGAAATGATTTATTCAAAATAAATGCATGGAATAAATGATTAAAAATTATGAATCACGTAATGGATTTAAATCTTTAATCTTTACCACCGTCAATGCATATTAATTTAGAATACTAATATTTCACATTCACCTTTAGCATCGACTGCTCGATAATTAATATTCAATCACTTGAAGGTTCATCAAAACTTTTCCACTCGCCAAACATTTGCGAACGTGCGAGCACAAGGCGAATATACATATGCTTGGTATTGAAGTTGCTTAAGGTAGTTCGCGTTTCGTAAAGGGAATCATACGTTTGGTTCTGTTCGATGTTGCAGTTTTACAATTAAAAAAACTGGAATAATCCTCGTTTGTTCAACACATTCATGTTAACAAAATATATATATATATACCATCGATTCCTCCATGCATTTCTTAATTCGTGGCAAAAAGAAATGATAACATATAAATATGCATGTATCGATATTCAGGTAATTTTGTATAATCTGGTATCATTGTATGTAACTCTAAACTTAACTTCTATGTACATGCACAGACTCCATCAAACGTTTATGTGAAAATTGGCGCACACGTAATTTCATTGGGGTTTGTCAAGCGGTAATATACAATACGTATAATGATAGTCATTTTGTCTGGTAGGTAGCTCCAACTACTTTCTGATCGTGTTCACTTGTTTCTTATTTGTATTCTTGTTCCTACGTACTCAACATCGAATTTCTAAATACGAGTGGAAACTAACAATGTCAAAACTGAAACATCATCTACCATTTACTACCTACATATCGTCGAGTTCGTTTGTATCCTCGTAATAATAAATATAATGCCGCATATCATCAAACGGAAAGTAAAAAAAAAAAAAAAAAATGAAACAGGTTCTAACTCTTTCTTTAACGAAAACAAATTGTATTGCTCTTACTTGTTTCAACGTAGGCAGACACGTAGTTAGCTAAACATTAAATGCATGATATGAAATTATTGTTGATATAAGTACGTATGGCTTATTATAGTATATATATAGATAAATATCTAGCTAAACTTCAATTCTCGGCTCGGGGAAAATGACAAGTTTGACCACTAGTTGCCGATAACATTCTCGTTTGTTATATAAAATCGTTCTAATATATAAGATGTATCTAATATATGAGATAATTCTCATCTACTAAATTTTTATTCTGTTCTAAGATTCCAAGTAGAAAATAACGTACATACATTTTTCATTTACGAACATATACCTTATGTCCATCTATCGACTCCTCGCTTGTAAAAGCATATTTTTATTTCTAGTAAATTTTTTAAAAATCAGGTCAAATATTTTACTTTTAATTCGACAAGCAATTTACTTATTTCAACGAAACCTTGCAGATACGTGAATGAATACAATTACGTATTACGTTAGAATGAGTAAAATAATGAAATAAGCAAAATGATATCAGCGTATCGATTAATATTTTTAAATTAATCAAACTTACCGTGAGTACAATAATTTTGATAACGAATCTGTATCATAAATTTTCT
>NW_017135119.1:332320-339714 GCF_001652005.2 Ceratina calcarata | reverse complement strand
CTGCTTGGAATTTGGAAAAATAATCAAATAGTTGTATACTTACTTAACTATTAGAACTTCTAATCTAAATGTTAGTTCACTTTTAAGCATTTTGTGAATTAAAATAACGCATGACGGTCATGAAGTCCAATAAAACAAAACGAATCGAACGAAACATAAACTTTAAGATGCAATCGTTTATGTAATATGAATATTTAGATTTGTAGTATATTTTACAGGGTGCAGACGTTTTTAATAGAAAAAACGCTCGTCACGATGTCTCGTCTACGTTATTTTTATTTGGTCGAATAATTATTATCCAGTTTATTCTCAGGTGTTTCGGCAGATTGTTAATTGTTAGTTTTATTGGTAATCGTTTATAACTCGTATCATATAAAATATCCTTAGAAAAGCGTAACGATATTAGTTAATGTTAGTTCTTAAGAAGCTTTATCGGACGACCTACGGCCATACAACGAGATCTAGTCTTTTAAATCACAGCTCTTACGTGTCTAAAAGTTAGTTTGAGAACTGAAGTTTTTGGTCATATTTACAAAGATAAACGGAAATTCGTAATCACAAATTTAGTTGAAAAAAACGACCGAACATTCAAATCATGTATGTTTCATTTACAATCATGCAATAATGAAGACCATTAATTTTAATGTCTAGGAAGAAGCGAAATGCAAATATGTATATATATATGTATATATAGATATGTATTTAGGTATAAAATTTTCAAGATGTTTCATCGCGTGGGCGTGATTAAAGAGAATGAGAGGTAACAATTAAGATACTTAGAGTAGCTTTGAACCAAAAAAGAAATACATTTTACCTGATCTGCGCTTGGACTCCTTGCTTTGTCGTCGTTGTCCCGTTTCGAATCGTCCTGACGTTTCGGGCTGCGTAGCACACGTTGACACGGGTCGATGTTACCACCGATGTCCGCCGTGTTCAACACAATTAATGATATCTTCTGCACAATATCAATTATCACTATACCGGTCTCGTTCCCGTAAGCCATCCTGAAATTCGAATTCAAATCGTTCCTGCTTAAAACACAGTAAATTAATTCTTGATTTCTAAAGCTGTGACACAATAGCAAGAAGGATTCCATATTAAGGTCGAATCAGTAAAATAAATCAAGATTTGAACAAATATTTTCCTTTATAAATGAAGATCGTATGAACGGGACAAATGTTTTCCTGAACATTTCAAAATGAATCTTTGCTCTCACATGAACATATACTTTTGTAAATAAAATTCCTCCAATCAATTGAAATACTTACAGACCATAAGAGGAGTTTAAGCTGAGAGCAGTTATATTTTCAGCTTGTTCTCCAGTAGGGGCTACGGTCAGGCAGATCAAGGTTGCCTGAAAACCTGCAGCCCTTTTGTGTAAACCGGTCTTAACTGTAAGCGACTGATTCGTCTCGTTATTTTTTGATTCGCCAGTTCCCGACGTGTTACCAGCTGGAGAATCATGATCGGATGAGCTCTCGACTTCTTTCCCAGACTCACCCGATAGCGATACCTCCAATGTCTGTAGTAAACGTCAGTGATCAATATCGCTAACTTAATTAACAACCATTACACATTGACATTAATATCTATACTATAAATGTTCTTTAAATAAATATGCAATTCACAATATAAAAGTCTGATTAAGAAAGATAAGTTGATAAACCCTTTTCAGCGATCTATAGATAATTATTAATTACCACAGAATTGAATTTAAACAATGCTATAATTACAATAATTTAATCAAAAGCTCGACGAAACAAAATTACGTATTAAAGATGTCTCGTTTAAATTTTTGCAATAAATAATTAGATATTCTCGAAACTCGTTGTTTAAAAACTATATTTCCAATAACTTCGCTTATGCACGCTTTTATGAAAGTGCAGTTACTTACCATTATTTCCGACATGCTCTCAACTTTTTTGAATTTAAATAAAACAACGTGTCTTCCGCTTCCGGCGATCGCTAATTTCCGACTTTCGGGACAAAGGAAGATGAGCTGTATCGCTAATGGGTCTTCCTCCGAGTCTATACTACGCGTTCTACCTTTCTCGAAAAGTTTTGCCGTCTTCAATTTATAAAGAACTTGTAACGTGCCCGCCGACGCATCCCAAAACTTTATACTGCCATCAGCGTGACTAAAGATATTAAAATTATAACTTATTCACTTTCTTCCTTCAGTTCTCGCGTCGACGATATTCAGCAGGATTTTAATACAAAATAAAACAGTTTAACAAATAGATTTTAGATAGAAATTGTTTTTGTCATTTAAGCATTTTCGATGTGCATCCAGATTTCAATATTTTTCACACGTTCATACATTTCTTTATATTTTCGATTTTCTATAAATTATTTGGAGCTTAAGTACTCACCCGGTCAAAATAATTTCATTGTAACTGCTAGAACTTGAGCTCCACTCGCCGCCGGATATCGGCCAATCCCTTTCACTGAACCCTGTTTTTTTTTGGGACTTGGATCCTACTGAGTAAAAAGCTGGCACTAGATCCGAGGGACAGTCCGCGAAGTACGCGCAGCACGTCACCGGCGATTCGTGTATGTCCATCGGATACGGATTTTCAAAACACGGAAATCCGGATGTTAATAAATCTATCACAACCAAGTCGTTTTGTAGTAAAACCACAACAGCATATGGATCCTGATAATCTGTAAGGAACAATACATACATAATCGATTTTTCCAATAATATGAATCCTAAATAAATAAAAATTAAAATAAATTTCCAATAATAATCCAAATTCTATGTGCAGTTGCAATGATTCGCGAATTTGTTCATATGGAAATATGTATATTCAATTCTGTACGATGAGAGAACTGACAGAGTATCGTAGTACGAGGAGATGTAATTGATTGAAGAAAGGATTTATTCGCGTACCACTGTTCCATGGGCTTTCGCATAGTGTTATGAAATCTATCACATTGTGCTCCATCTCCAACACAGTGGTGGTCTTCCCATGTATCACCGTTATGCTTGGAGTTCGTCCAGTTGTATCGCACGCCAGACCACCGGAAAATATAATGTACGCCTCCCTAAATTAAGGACCACGTTTAAACATGAAATACGATAACGACTTTAAATACAGATCTCCATCAAATTAGAATTTTAAATTTACGTTCTAATTAAGGGATTTATAAATATTCTCGGAGATCGCTGAACGAATTTAACATTTTTAACAATCATGTTAATTAGATTTTTCGTAATAAAGTGGCAATAAAAATGTATGATCATCTGGATTAATATTTTAAGGGTGCAGTTTAAATTATGTCTCACCCTGATCTCGAGAGCTTCCATTCAACCTTTTGTATCGGTTTACAAGGTTCCGGCTCACCATCTTTAGTCGTTTTCGCTATAAAAGACACGTGAATATAAAGACATGCGTTCAAATTCAAATACAAATTACTTCGGTATCCTTTTTACATTAAATTTAGATATCACGTATGAATGAACTATGATAGACTATCGAATGATAGTGCAATGCCGGTCGTAGTCGAGCATTCTTGCATTATGTAAATTAAATCAGAGATCGAAGGATACTCCTTACCGTGCGGATGCGTGACATTTGCCGGCTTCACTTGGCGCACCGTCCAAGTTATTAGAGAGCCATCGGTGTGACTAGACATAAATTGTTTCCCCTCGTGATGCCACGATACTGATTTCAACGGTACATCGGTTTGGCATCTGTAATCGGCATTCTTCAATTTTAAATCCCAGAAAACCATCTGGCCAGACTCGTATCCTATCAGCATCTGGAAACAGAGGTTGAAAGCGTGGTAAAAACGTACACCGAGCAAGAGGAACGTTCAAACTGTAAACAGCTATTCTAAGAAGAATGTGTGTTACATGTGAATATTTTTAATAATAAAACGTAACTCTGTAAATACACTGATATATAGTTTTATAATACAAATTACGTACATACAACAGAAACAAATATATATATAGATATATATATTATATATATGAGAATGTAGGTGCAAGATGGGTCATAAAATTGATTTTTTTTTCAAATTATTTCAAGTACTGCGACTAACTCTTTGGGACCGTGTAACGAGATTGTAGATAATTATGAATCGTAACATGAACGGTTCGTAGATGTCTGATATAATTATATATGCTCGATAAATGTTACTGCAGATGCTTCCGTATCGTTTATCTACGCATTTCATGATAGCTTGTACAATAATAATTGGGCATGACTATGTGACTTCTGAATAAATCGACTCTTCTATGATTTATCAATTTCTTTTGCCTAAGAAGCGATTGAATTAGAAATCTCAATGTATGCTTATTCAGAGATGCAAAACGGATTAATTACATAAATACGAATCAAATGTTAAATCGTTTAATAAAACCGTGATCGAATTCATCAGTTTTCCCAATACAATTATTTTAATAACGACGGTAACTAAAACGAACGGAAAATACATTCCTACATCGTTTAATACTGCACGCGGAGATTTATTATTTATGTACACAAGTGCACGCGCGATTTTGAAATGTACATATGACAACGCGTACGCGCAGAGAATTTAAGAGAGGAATTCTTAAACAATATTACTGTATTCGGATTAAAAATGCATGAATCTATCTATAATTTATAGGATTATAGATAAAATAGGAGATTTTACATAAAAGTGAATACGTAGAGTAAATCTATTTTCGTACGAAGGTTCTCGACGCCAAGCAAATCGATATTGAAAAATAATAGCATAAAATAATTTTCGCGAAAGTATTCCAACACGTATTATGTGTAGACGATTGTTATAAATAAATTACTATGTAACGGCCAGAGTAACTATTGGCGTTTTACAATATTTCATATTTAAATACTGATTAATAAACGTACATTAAGTATACTAACTTCTGCATCGACACTTTCATGTTTTCATTTTCATATTTAGTGCTATGTATATAAAATCTAATAGATTGTTTAAAATATTTGCATACATGTATCTTTATACTCGCTAAGAAACGTAAATAAATAGGATACTCGTGAAATACTATACACTTACCATAGGTACGTTAAAGTATTTATACAGGGTGGAATATTTAAATAGAAACGCTTAACTGTTGTCAAACACAAATAACATAATAATGTGTAAATTTTCTATCATTTTTCCATAAGGGCTTAACTAACAAACGGATTGAAACTATATTTATGTGAAATATTCGATATTTCGCTTTAAGTATTTAAAAACACATAAGTGATATCTATCTCCTATTTACTAACGTAAACTTTTGTATAGTATATAAGGTTTTCGTAATAAACGCTCGAATACTTTCGTCAACCAATGTTATATATTATTTATTTACACAAAGAATATAATCAATACAAGTATTTCAGGATTACTATTAAATTCATTTGCAAGTGTAAAGAATTATAGCATCTCTTGCCTCAATAAAAAAAAAAATTGGTGTCGAGAGATGTAGTGGTAATGTATAATAAAATAATGAGAAAACAACAGATATGTACACGGTTTAGTAGTAGTAAAATTTATCTTGTTTTATTAAAGAGATCTGCACGAGGAGGATACGTTCGCAGTTCGTGTCAGATATTTTATTTACTTTAATTGCGCAGCGTTGGAAGTATTCAGAAAATGAGAATAGAAGCAGTTGGGTTGGTGAGAGGATGTACGTATACATAGCAATGCTTCTCAAGTGTGGAGAGTTAGTATAAAATTGAATTCGGTGGTTACCAACACATTTCATTAAATCGAAAACAATCCCGTGGCCCGAATTCCAACACCAAAATACAAGGACCGGCCTAAGGCACGTGACACGTACTTTACATACACATATTAAACTGACATCGATAATAACTTTATACACATATATTAATGACGAGTTTGTGTAGAATGTATAAAAAGATGAGTGATTATGATTGCAAGATAACATTTTTTTTAATTAAGCTGTTAATAAGTTCTGACGCACCGTCACTATGCTCCTGTCGAGACGACGAAACAGTAATGGGGATTGCAATTTGTTAACAACCGAGGCAGAGGGAGGTGAAATTTTTCATAGACAGTAAAATATATTTTTTATGCATCGTAAATGGTCGGCAAAGGAACGTGTAACAAAATCTACATAAATCTGTACGAGAAAATTGAAGAACTCGATTTTTTATTACAACTATTTTAACATTTGACAATGACCCCATTACTTTTCCATCCGTGTAACGTATATGTATGTATTAGTAACAAATCAAACGATGCGTTCTCCTTTGTATTGGAAATAAATAGTTTCTGTTAAATCCTTTTATGTACATGTACGACAATTATATAGCATGCACGCATGCACACACACAACATGCAAGCACACACTTCTGAGACATCTTTTTTTTTCTCCGTTGCCATAAACACCTTGCGATAGGTTTTCAGAAGAGATGTTAGAATGAATCCTGAGAATCCTGAACATCGATGATCACGTAATCTCGCATATAGCACGACGTTAATATATGTATTAAAAGAAAAGAAAAAAATATATATATATATGTAAGGTATGTATGACGTCATGTGGTAAGGATGGAGAATAATGCAAAATAAAACGTACTCAAAAACACGCGTACCTTGCTCAAATCTAAAGGATTATCACTCAAGTGTACTACAGCACCAGGATGGGTCTTTCTAGATCTGGAAAATATATATACATATATTATATACGTGTGCGTGTGTGAGCGCGCGCGCGCATATATGTACCTACTTGTAATAGCTTGTAAAGTATATTGTAAATGTTAGTGTACGTCGACAGTGTTTAAATGTATGTCTGTATCGCATCGCATTCGTATAAGTTATCTATGTATGTATGTATGTACGCCTACGTGTATGCTCATTGCATAAAACTAGTTTACACACGCGCTCGTCATTTCCTACAAACGTTCAAGTAACGAAATTCCACTAGTTATCAACGGGACGCTGACATTTGCCATATAAGTAATTATTTTTTCATCTCGTTCAACTTCTTCAATTTCGATTCACTTATTTTGCTATTATTATTCACCGTACGTATAATGGCATTAAAAGTAAAGTAAACTGAAAAACGGTTGCACAAAATACGATAAAAGCTGTGCTTGTGCGTAATGCGGAACACGTATTTAATCAAATGTCACTTCATAAAATCATCAAACAATATTTTTGACAGAAAGCAGAGGAATTTGTGATTATAATCAGTATTATTACATTTGCTTCAAGATCATATTCTATTTGATTGTCACTCGCAAAAGGAAATTGCAGATAAATGGAGTTTAATTAAATTTTATTCTTGCATCTCATATTTGCAATCCTGCAAAAAATACTTCACTCTTTTCACGTGCAGGTAAAATAGCTATGAAGAACAGAGGAGATTAATAATAATAGACGAAAATCGTGATTAAATATTG
>NW_017135119.1:328626-329617 GCF_001652005.2 Ceratina calcarata | reverse complement strand
GTGCGTTTAATATTAATATTCTCTACATACATTCACACATTATACATATGCACACATTCTAATACACGACATACTTTTACTGGATTCTCGAGTCCTCGTATATCTTTTCGCACTCATCTTTTTGAGAATAATATAATTCAATATTATATAGGAAATATATCTCTTCCTTTGTAGTAAATTTTTATGAAATCGAAATAAAAATTTTGTATAAAGTTTGAAAATTGTCTCAGCTGTTTCCGGTAGTTGATGGTTAGACGAAATTAGAAAAATAATAAAATTAGTGTAAAATCAAATAAAGAATTGTTTAAAATAAAGTACAATTTAGGCATTTTATTTAATTAACGAGGAAGGCAAAGTGTTCGTCTAGACACGATCTTGAAAAAAATAAGCAATCGTAAATAAGACGTAACAGAGATTCAAAGGTGTATGTCGGTTGCGTTGTTCATTCTAAACATGTACAATATAAGACATTGTTCGTGGTTACTTGTATCAGTTATATGTTAACATTTAGACAAGCTGAATACTTACACTTCGATAGCTTTGTTCCAATTAATTACGTATCCGGAAAGAACGAACGTCTCGATATGCAGCACGTGTATGTTCCCACGTTCTGTACCAACGTACAGCCACTTGCTTTGCAGCGGTAGGTGGATGCATGTTATTCTGTTCAACATAAAACACATTGACAATTATTACTTTAAATCGTACTTCTATTCATTCTGTTCTCAAAGAACCGTGAAAGACCGAGGCAACATTCGCCTAAATTCGTAATTATAAAACTAATTGTATCGTAAAGCAAAAGTTCCAGTTTATAAATTAATTAAATTATTACTTTATTAAATTTCATGTCAGATTTAATTACTTGCTTCAATTACTTCAACACTAATTTTATTAAACTTTCACTGAAGCTTAATCAAATGTTTTCCCTTACTTATTTTCACCCACGAGTTTTTTTATCGACTTTACATACGTCCCAGAATTAGATTTATAA
>NW_017135119.1:323569-327220 GCF_001652005.2 Ceratina calcarata | reverse complement strand
GAAATACTGACCTTTCCCTTTGAAATTTGAGACTCTGCACGACCTGCGGTATTTTCTGTCGAAAATTCCATAAGTGTAAAGTGTCATCTGCGGTCGCCGAAACCAGAGCTCCCTCGTTCACTAAAAATTGCAATTGCAATACAGCTGTACACCCCTCGTGCTTCACGTGTGCATCCACACCTGGCCGACCCAAACTATCGTACAACGTTTCAATTAAGGAAAGTAATAAATATGCATACGGGTTCACGTAAATAATAAATTATATCTTGTGTCAACAGAATCTATTAGCAGATAGCAAACTGTTTTATTAATCGACAAGATTCAATAGTCGCAAACGGGAATAGAGGGACGCGATGATATAATAAAGGATCAAATCTAAGAAACTATACTTATACATATGCATTACGTAGGACGTAGGATATTCAGATGGCAAAATATGACGTGTCCCACTTCTCCCGAAAATTGAGATGCTGTTCTCTCGTGCGTGTCCAAAGGAAATTTAAAAAGAAGAAGGTATGACACCTCTGCATCAGCTAGTTTCATTCATACACGAGGAAGTAATAAAAAATTCTATTTTAAAAGCGTATTCTTTCCAATCGAATAAATTTGAAAACTACGAAATTGGGAGATTGCATACGTTATGCCGTGTCATTTAACAGAAAGATATTTTATACTATGTTGGGTTGTCACAGTTCCAAGCCATTTCTTGTCTACGACGCGCTGTGACACAATTTGAAATATTTAGGTCGCGCTTAGAGCTCCTGTACAATTCCTATGGATATTACTCGTTTACTGTTCTCATTAAAGGACCTTCACGATTTATTCTAGGAACGTCGTCATTTTAAATCATTTAAAAACACATGTAGATGTAAAGGCATAATTTCGTAATAATAGCTCGATAATAACAAGGAAGCGTAAGGTCTTTTTGCTTTTCTTTGTTCCTTCAAGTATTGAGATGATCATTATAGCAAAATATGGGTCAGATGTCAGTCGCGTGCTTTATCCGCTGACAATAAATACATCGGATGCGTAAGTGAATACGATATTTTTTGCAGATGTTACCTCCCAGAGAGCAGAGAATTTAAATAGGAATATTTTCAATATTTGGAGATTTATGTTCAAAATCTGAACTTGTTACAAATTTTTTAAGACTCTTTTCTTAATAATAACACGAAATAGAATGGGATAAATGCATGTAAATATAATAAAGCAAAGTAGCGTTGTATCATCCGAGAATTGTTTCGTGGAAATCCTGTTGATCCATTTTTCCTCCTTATGGTACTCCACTGTTGAACGAACGGAAATAAGCGTAATGAATTTAAAACGGTTTGAATTCCAGTTTTGCACCTCCGTTTTCGCCCCATTCCAATCGTGACGGCTCATGCAATCATTGATTTTCTGCATTCTCGGTACGTGCAGGCTCGATTCTTTGTAGAGAACCGTTTGGAGATTTTATTGAGCAATAAAGCGCACCGTGTTCGGTTGAAAGTAGTTACTTTGTAGCAAATGCCTGTCTCGATGGCAACCAGGAAGCTTATCGAGCTGTGATGAGCATCCGCTACCTCTCTCCGGTAGGCAACTCTTTAGTCAGAATAGACCAATAGAGGCACCCACGTGAAAAAACACACGGTTGACGAACCATGAACCACCGGCCGCGCGGTGTAATTAATCCAGACAAATTGTATAATTTTACTCGCCCGGTTAATTTTAGCTCCCGAAAATGTTCGACAAATTGCATTTACATGCTGCGCGTTAGGTAACGTCCCCGATAAATGACGAGAAACGTATTTATACCTCGTTCGTCAGAATTCAATAGATGACTCAGGCAGTTCTTTATACCATTTTTAGAAAACAAATTTTATGCACAAGATAAAGTAGAACGCGAATATTTATAGCCACGCACAGCCTTATAATATGTTCAGTCATAAAAATTCGCAGATCAGTAAATATTTAACTATCGAAATTAAAGGGGAAACAGCGAACTGGGCGTGTTGATCGATTCTTAATTTCCTATTTAATTAATGAGAAACATTGCGAAAGGATACATCCTGAGGGATCCGGATTTAGTGCCAATAGCAAGGAGCCTTTGAACTGGATCGAATGCCACCGCTGTCGGCTGATGTGGAAAGCCATGTCTGAATGTCTGCAACATAAAAGCATTTGTTTCATTTCATGTTACCTCGCTTTAGTCAGCTGAAAGTCTATTCAACCCCACAAGAGCTGCGGAACAAGCGATATGAAGTAAAAGATAGCATTGTTCCCCGTAGCTTTCGATGTAAGTATATTTAGCTTGTTAGTTTGCCTATGCAACTATTTCAATACCGCTAATTTTATTCTTCCCCGGTTTTCGGTACTTTCAATTTTCCGCCTCTTACTCGCATTCTGTTAACAGTTAATTGCTGCTGTAAGTGACAATTTCCCTGAGAGAAGTGAGTTTCTCTTTTTCGTTTAACTACCTTTCATACACACATAATCACCGTCTGACTCGCCATCCAAATCGTATAAAACAAAATTAAAACCCTGAGAGTAAAAACAAAAATCGTACATTGATTTTTATAAGCAGAATCTTCTTAAAAAAAAATTGAACGAAGTACTAGTAGAAATTTATATATTGGAAAAGTATCCGTGCCTGGACCAAGTTTCCACAGAAGGTTATAAAGAAGGAATTAGGTATCGGTAAGAGAAACGAGGAGTACAACATTCCACGGGAGCGGAGCATCGAGAACACATTTATAGTGTCAGGAGAGAAAAAAGGTCCTTTGGGGAGAACTCCTAAGCCAGGAGTAAAACAGATGAGAAAAACGTATGGTAGGTAGTAGGTAGTAACGCGCATATAAACTGAAAAAGTTGGAACAGTTCCGGATAGAGACGGTATTATCGTGTGATGCGATAATTTAGCGTTACGCCACGTTACGTACGACGCTGTTCAATGTTCCAACAAACAATCACCCGCAATTTAACAAAATAAATTGAAGTCTACTGATTTTCTTTAGCTACAAGAAGCTGACGTTAAAACATATTTGATAAGTATATAAAAATATGTATAATGTTTTGAAAATGTTCAGAATTTATCAATAAAAAATATCCGAGAACTGTTACGAAAAACTTCGGAACCATTATTACCTCTACTCTGCGTATACACCGCGACGAGGAGACATTGTTCAAGGGATAGTTACGTATTACAAAGCTTTCATTTCTATTCATGGAATAACAAATTGAAGCACATTCAAATATACAATGAATCGCGTTAATATTCGAATACGGTCGTGTTCCAATGATTAGATGTATGCATGGATGTAGATTTGCATAAACTTGTTTACGACTATGTCATATATGCAATCTTATTATGGTAATACGGGTTCGAATTACCAGACTTTGATTACCATAATTAGCGATAGAAACTCCGTTAAATTGATGAATCAGAAAGTTAAAACAACGTATCTAACAAATGAGAATTAACACTCTCACGCTGTTCTGATTTTTCGCAATTTTTATTGTTACGCATTAAAAAGTGGTGCTTATTTCTGATATGTATTTAAATACCGGATTGTTTCTAGTCTTCATGACTAATTAGCGTGAAGTGTAGAAAGCGTGTATACTCGTATAATACATGTAAGTATGCAAGTTTTAATTGTTTGTTTGCATGCAAGC
>NW_017135119.1:321173-322734 GCF_001652005.2 Ceratina calcarata | reverse complement strand
AAGTATGAAAACTTAGAGAAATGCTAATTACTTAAACAAGAAATAATTTCCACTCGAACGTTTATTTTGAAAAAAGAGTCCCGTTTTTATTATCGATACACTGTGACCGCGTAAACGTAGAGAGAAGTGTACAAAAATTGACGCGCGTACGCGATCCTTTGTGAACACTTTAATAGGTGGGGAATAAGTGAAACGTACGAGAGGCTCGTTACACGGCGGTGGAATGTAAAAAGAACAAATTTGGGACAAAGCGGGGAGTTACGATTAATTTGACGCCCTAAAAGACAGATATACGTTAAAATCGATTCTGATGCAGCACTACCGCCTTTCCGCTGCGCTGCTCGCTCGCGAAAACTGCCCTCGTTCCATTTCAGCGTAACGGAAAGAGAGAAGTAGGTTAAAATACAGCGGCGATACGAACGAAACTTATGAAACTCCCACCTGCCTTACGCTACCTACGCCCGATTTTAACTTTTCCGGCGTGGCGCGCCGCGCCGGACTCCGGTCCATTTCCGACATTTCCGTTCTACCCGGTCTGCCACCGGGATAGATAGACTTCGATGTAGACTTACAGAGACAATAGCACACTATCGCATATAATAACTTACTATTCAATCGTTTCATTAAAATATACTGTCTACGAATTCAATGTAATTGAATGATCAAGGAACAATTTAAAATGATATCCCTTATTGACTCACTCCGCATAACCGGATCAGATATTCTAATAAGCATGAATGAATAACTGAAGTGACAGCAGATCTGCACATCATTCATTATAAATCAAATTCTAGTTTATAATGCATACTCGCTCTTCTTTATTTTGATTTATCAATTTTTGCAAAATCTTTAAGAGATTCTGTATCGAAACACGTTTTCAGATTTTTGAGACGTGAAATTCTAATGACAAATATAAGGAATGTTATTCCATTGGAATTGTTGCAGGAAAATTATTTATATTCTTTTGTTTGAAGCTGAATTTTATCGAAATTGTTTATGATNGAACCATTATTACCTCTACTCTGCGTATACACCGCGACGAGGAGACATTGTTCAAGGGATAGTTACGTATTACAAAGCTTTCATTTCTATTCATGGAATAACAAATTGAAGCACATTCAAATATACAATGAATCGCGTTAATATTCGAATACGGTCGTGTTCCAATGATTAGATGTATGCATGGATGTAGATTTGCATAAACTTGTTTACGACTATGTCATATATGCAATCTTATTATGGTAATACGGGTTCGAATTACCAGACTTTGATTACCATAATTAGCGATAGAAACTCCGTTAAATTGATGAATCAGAAAGTTAAAACAACGTATCTAACAAATGAGAATTAACACTCTCACGCTGTTCTGATTTTTCGCAATTTTTATTGTTAGGCATTAAAAAGTGGTGTTTATTTCTGATATTTAAATACCGGATTGTTTCTAGTCTTCATGACTAATTAGCGTGAAGTGTAGAAAGCGTGTATACTCGTATAATACATGTAAGTATGCAAGTTTTAATTGTTTGTTTGCATGCAAGCCACATTTCTGAGCTTATTTTAA
>NW_017135119.1:318354-321136 GCF_001652005.2 Ceratina calcarata | reverse complement strand
ATTATCTATAATTAACTGGAAAAGAATATAATGTTTATTTGAAAAACGATCATTTGATCGCTATAGGTAGAAATAGGTATGTATCAAAATGTCGGTAGGTTTAGTGTTAATCAAACCAATAAATAATCGTTCATTTCAAATGGTAGTTCTTATCGATTCACCATGTAGGCTCGAACTGCGCCACATCTGAACTGACACTCTACGTATACACATACGACGACCAAATTCCGACTCTTACTCGATTTTTACCCGCATATCTACGTACAGTAATTTAAAAATATTGGATTGGTACATACGAAATTTTGTTCGATAATAATATTTAATCATTTAACAATGTACATATACATATGTAATATATATGTAAATTAATTGAAAGGACAACTTGATTTATAATTTTAATATATAACATTTGATGAATCGTGATTCGAGTATTAAATTGTTGGATAAAAAGCTATTAAGCTGTATGGGATTAAAAAGCCTAATAATTGCCGAGACATTCTTCAGTGAAAAATGATGGGACAATGACTAAGCACTTGGGTTAATTGTGCCGGGGAACATTTTCTGCATTATAAAAATCAATTAGAGAAGAATCCATTAAAAGTCAAGTGTGTAATAAAATACGATCGTTAAGAATAAAACATACGTACTACGTACACGTATACGTACATACATAAATGCATATTATATCCTATCAAACAATCTTTCAAGCTCGTAATTTAATACAGAATGAAAAAGAAATCAATCTTACGAAATCGATGAAATTAAACATTTTCAGTATAAATTAATTGTTTAATATAAAAAAACAAACTTTACAAGGACTAAACGAGGAGTATCGTACTACGCACAGTTTCAACTGAGCGTGTGCGAATTTTCTTTTCTGCAACAGTAAAAAAGGGAGAGCACGTTGCTTTGACTACGTTTGAAAACGAAAAAAATTCACAGTAAAGGCGAGTTAACAGAAACAACAAAACGGGATACCGTCGAAAAATGTTCCATCAAAGGAACGCTGTTATATACAAGCCTAAAACAAAGTTACGCAATTTGATACAGATGATGTGCAGAAACAATTCGGTGTGTATTGATTTTGAGAAATACGAGTTTCAAACGACGGCCAGAACAATTTTTAAATTTCTAAACATAGAGCGCACAGTTACGCGGTTAGCGTACGGAAAATAAAATAAAAAATGCATGCCAAACGATACAAGGACCAACACCGGTTGGCCCGATGGTATAAAATATAAAAGCTACGGAAAAATTTGAAAGTAAAACGAAATTCACAGATTTTTCGCACAGGATTTCTGTATTTTTTCCTATCTCATCTCCTTCAAAAATATACACGTTACCACGTGACGTCGTTAATCATAATTTAAAAAGAAGTACATTATTTTATACTATACGACCGCTTTCAGTTTTTTACTGAAAATACCTCAAATATTGTGGCGAACGGTTCACAAACCATTCTGCATACGTATACGAATGTACGTAGCGTAGTCATCTTCAAAACCAACGATGCATACGTACATAACGTATATAGGTATACGAGTGGCAGAGCTTACCTCGTACAAGTCGTAGAGAAGAAGACTATAGTCTTGACCTCTTTTTGCTACGCCCGAAAAAAAAAAAGCTTCACGTCGCATTACAATTGTCCGACATCTAGCAAATTTCCCTGTCCACTCGCTTTTCACGCCTACGCTCTTTCAACAGTCGAACTTTTTTATTCGTTTACTTATTTCGCCACGTCGTATTTGAAGATCCGTTCACATATTTTTTATATTTTAAAAGACGACCTTTATATTGTTACTTTACAAATTGCTGACACATCTCACTGTTTCTTTATTTTAATTCTAAACTGAAATTGTAAAAAAATCGTATTTCACATTTACCAAAAAATAATATGACGTTCCTGGATAAATAATATTTTCTGTCAAAACTCAATGAATACAATTTACGCGAACGCGATTCTACTATCTCTCTAGAAAGCCTTGTTGTAAAAGTTAATTAGCGAATAATTCGCCTTGCAGTTTCTCTTTTAAATGGTATTTTAACATCGCATAAACTTTATCCTTTTATATGCAAAAGAAAGCTATCTACATAGATATGTATACGTATACGGCTTGTACAACGCTATTCCAAGTGTCCATCTCTTTTCACGAGAAGAAAATTATTCATGAACACAAAAGAACATATAAGATAAAAATGATAATTGATTTATACGTATATTTGATATTAATCGAACATGGGATCGTGATAGCCAAAACTCTTTCGAACCTTCTTTCACCGATTTCATTCGTTTGAATAATAGAAAAGAATTCCTCTATTTTAATAATAAAATAAATAGCGCAATTGTATGAGAATACAAGAGCCCGCAATGAATAATTCGTTAAACAAGTTAATACTAAATGTATGTATGTACTGCGACCAGGTCGCTCGAAACTTAACACATTCGAATCCAATCTCCAAGCCTGACACCGCAATGTGTGATATTTGCAATTCCCAAATCGCTGTGAAACATATCCTCCTAAACCGTCCTACATATGTAGGTAGTACAACTTCGTACCAAATCCCGAATCGAATTCGTAACTCGGAATGTAATAATTATATTTTAATCAAGAATTAAATAANAAGCTTCACGTCGCATTACAATTGTCCGACATCTAGCAAATTTCCCTGTCCACTCGCTTTTCACGCCTACGCTCTTTCAACAGTCGAACTTTTTTATTCGTTTACTTATTTCGCCACGTCGTATTTGAAGATCCGTTCACATATTTTTTATATTTTAAAA
>NW_017135119.1:284522-317421 GCF_001652005.2 Ceratina calcarata | reverse complement strand
ATCAGTTTTTTCTTCCAACTTCGTGCATGCGCTTGTTCCAGTTCCATGAGACACTCTGTATAATTTAAAATTGTATATATACACTGTTCCCTCGATTTACAATATTTTATAAAACAGCTCGTGAACCAACTACGTATTTTTAGATAACTGCTCAAGGCCAGAATAAAAATGATCGAACTTTTCTAAACGAGACATATATTTGGATGAAAGAACTTTTTTAATATTGCAGAATGTTCTTCCAGCTCTGATTCGACTAAAGATCGAAGCGTATCGAGCAGTTTTAATAAATTGCTATTGACGTATCAAGTAGCCGAACTGTGAATATTAATCCGATGCATTTTTTAATCCTGACCCGAAACGACTACTCACTCGTTTATCTACCATCTCCGTATCGACATAATGAGAAGACAGATTGAATTTAAAATTCTACAGCCTATCTATAGCTTTCCTTTATCGTTCACTCGGTTATGAAGAGATTATATCTTCGAAGCTTGCTTCCGGTCAAATAAAAATTTTAAACTCCTAATTTAAGTATTTATAACATTACAATACTTCAGGTATAAACTGAGACTTTCAGAGATAGAATTTTTTCAAAATCGTTTATAAGAACTTGATTCTGTATAAAAACCCATAGCCAAATGACAATAAAAAGATATACAATTTTGGTTGCTTACACATCGGCCGATTAATATGCACTTATAAGCGTTCGTGTCAACTGGCATTCCGAGCGTAAAGAAGGGTAAGCACCTTGAGAGACATAGAAATAGAAGGGGATGAAAAAGGATTATTGGATGCATCCTTTATTGCGAAAACTCCATATGCATGGAATGTTTACTAGATTAACGTGTGGTCGCCTATGCGTCGCCCATATCTCCGTAGTCGCCGTATCGTCGCGCCTCGCGAGTTGCAACCACGTGTACGAAGCCTGACAATGAAAGGACGATTTGTCTGCAGACCGTCTCGGGTTTCAATTTTCTCAACCACCATTATCCCGTAAATAAAGTACGCGGCAGCCTACAAACGGTGGAGGATAAAATAAAAATTAAAGGGTTTAAACGAGACAATCCGCAGATAATTGTCTCTCTAACTTGGCTACAACTACAGTGAATGCGAATTCGTATTTCTTTGCTAAAAGTTTGCTGTTTCGAAGATGGGAGCGGCCTGATTACTTCAGTACCAATAAAATGCTCATTAATTATACTTAATTCGTTAAATACTGGAATTAGAAGAAAATTGTTTACGACCTCTTTTGCAGAAAAAAGAAGCGTTTTCCTCAAAAGGAAAAATTTCTTTAAAAACGATGTGTAAACGAAGTTTAAGAAATAGTATAAAGGTTTCTCGTTGTTGCTCGAATAAGAACTCGACTTAGGTAACGTCATATGCAAAGGAACCTCATAGTCGCTGTCGATTAATGATTAACTAATAAATAATAATCGTTTGCGATTCGGTATGAATAAAAAACAGCAATATGTCACCGGCCAACAGCCCCTCATTACAAAAAGATTTGCGTCATCGACACTGTTAGGTCTAGCCTTAAGAAAGAAGCATTAAATCATCAAGCACGAAAGTGTTAACACAAACATCATAGGTTACACATACACATTTCTATAAAAAGAAACGAGAAGAGAAGGTCCTTGGTATGACGATGTCGAAGATTGAACGCGTCCTCATACTTCAAAGAGTAATTCTATAAAATTGGTAAAAGTATTAACTCAAATAACGTAATAAAAGAACGTATCCAACATCTTTAATAACTAATAACATAGAATGTAGGTAACACCTGATGAGCTGTTTCCATTTCAAAAATTCCCAAAGGTTGTTTCTTTTTTAGAAGGATTACAATGAAGAGAGATCCTTTAATTTTAATCCCTTGAGCGTCACGGTTAACGAATGAAAGTGTACTTCACAGTGACACTAATTTCCCGCCGCTAATACCTACACGAGTATCCGTAGTTACATGTCACTACGTTTAAGCCGAAAACTCAGTAGGAAGACAGCAAATTCGAATGAAGGATTACAAAAGAATGAAGGAAACACAGAAAAAGCAATTGTTAATTAAAATTGTTATTGTTGAAATATTTGACGTATGATTTATTGATATTATGACCGTAAGGTAAGGAGTATTACGAAAATAACATAAATTAAATAAATAATAATAACAAGCTTATCGCCATGATGATTTATTTTAATGAACAAATACAACTATGAGCACATAAGTATTTATATTTAAAAAAGTTCTTTATAATCCGAAAATATTCATCGTTCTCAATATATATAGACTAACTTCGATTTTTATTAGACTGTGAATTTTAAATCAAAGAAAATAGTATTCATTTATCGAAAGACATAAAACGATGTATTATTGGACCTAAATAGATGTTTCAGGAGAAATCAGATAGGATACAAATTGTTCATTTACTCAGCAGCATTCGTTTCAGCGATAATCATTGTTTGCGATTCACGATTCACTTACATCAAACGTTTTTCCAAGCTTCATAGCACGACTATAAATAGCATAGAATAGAGCACTGCAGCATAGCATAGGAATTCGATTTCTGGGACGGCTTTTAGATTATTAAGCGAATTTTGTTTTATCACCTCGAGCCTCAAAGCGAATTATATTCAATTGAATCTGTTGGAAAGGGGAAACGTCGCTGATTGGGAAAGCGAAACGGTGCATGCAAAATGACGTTAATTAAAAGACACTAATTCTGGTTATACATCTCAAAGGAAAACTGTTTGAAAATAATTACTGAGGGAAAGTTTTCTTATTAAACAGGAACAACTAATTTCGCAACGAAGTTGCAGCATTTTTCACGTTTGCTTTCCTTTTGATGGTCGGTGACGAGAAGAAAAGCAGCGGAACAAAATTAACATTAAACTCGATTAATGCGATGTAATTACGAAAGCTATTTGAATTTTCCGCAGCTCTACATATTTAAAAGACTAATTATTATAAGAGAATTCATGAGAGATGATACTTTCATTAGTACATTTTAACATGTTCCTCATTTACAATTAGATAAAACGAAGGATGCTTGCTCTGCTGTACATATCGATTATACATGCTCGTAAATATGTACACATAATCAATATGCGTACACATGTGTACGTAACCCTCGCTATTATAGATTAATAATATTATATCGGCGCACGCCGCTATGTAACTTTCTTCCCAAAAATCTACTTTGCTCTCGTTAAAAATAGATGGAAAATCAGAAATCAACACGGTTCAGATCTTTCGCCTCTTTAACATTGTAATACTTTTTAAACAAAATAAGAACCGTAAGTAGGTCTACAAATGCACAGGCGGAGGTAGTCTATAAGTATCAAGCTATAAGAATACTGCGAAACAATACATTATTAATGACATGATAACGAACGTGCTCAGAAAACATTACTTTCATCAAATGTGTTGTGATCGAACGAATAACTTTTATTAAAAGAATGTAATTACATATATATATACAGAAATAATGAAAATAATTTCTCATCAGAATTTTATAAATCTACAATTGATACAACAATTAATAGATAAAATCTTCTGCGATGCTCCGCAGATGTCAGCTTCTTGCACGTGTCATCCTAACATCGTTTGATACAACTAAATATAATCAGTCATCGTGAGTTTATTTTTATATATTACTGATAACTTCGGAAATGTGCACGTCGGATCTATATGTTCCAAATTGCTTTTTTATTGATATGGTAAAGTTACAAATAACGGAGGTGACCGGTTCTCGTACTGTTCAATTTACACAAGTGACATAGTTGTCTCGAGTTGGATGTATGTATGAATGTATATGTATATTTTATACACGTAGATCCGTAGTACGTACGTGAATACGTTTCAATACTGCTATCGACTCGGCAAATCTTGGCTTATACGCTCGCTTCCATTAGAGCCAATCTCTTTTATACATACATATGCACGTACGTATTTTGTAACATCGCCTGGTGTAAGTTTGTTGCAATATTAGATCGGCTCGTTCCGTTCGATATAAAATAAAATTGTCACATGTACTATTTTACACAAATTCTTTTATCTACACTAAAAAAATAGCTTTCGCAATGTCGCATGCCTTCGATATTTTTAAACAGAACAATAGGCAACGGTAATTAAAAACGAATATGTGAAAAGGAAGTTCGATATTTTTCTTATCAGATAAGATACATCAGGTATAATCCTATCTTGTATTGTTAATTAGTGTGTCTATTCATTTTTTTACCTACACACGTTCCACGCCTGTGTGTCTGTAGACTTGATAAATGAATTCGAAGTATGCACTTTCAATGATTGCATATAAAACTGTTCACTCTATACGTGATAATGTCAAATATAAAAATAAAATTGATGCTTGACTCGATACGATGCCTATTGTTTTACATACATTCTGTAAAAGTTGCAATTCTGCAGAAGGAATGATTTTAATTAAAAGAAATCGTTTGACGTACTCGAGGCTTTTCAGTTTACAATTAAATTGCATATAAAACTGTTCAGTCTATAAATGCTAGTGTCAAATATAAAAATACAATTGATGCTTAATTCAATACAATGACCATTGCTTTGCGTACATTCTGTAAAAGTTAATTCTGTAAAAGAAATGATTTTAATTAAAAAGATTGTTTGACGTACTCTCGAGGTTTTTCAGTCTACAATTAAATTGCATACATTTCACGTTTTAATTTAGCTTTTTTCATATACATTGAGAACAGAGAATTCATCGCGTTTCACGTCTATTGTTAAAACTAATAAAACTGCGCTCGCTGAATCTGTACTGTTTTACTTATAAGCATGGAATACAGTTCTGACATAAAAGAACGTTTACACACGAGTAATTCGAAACTGTTTATCTCAGCGCGTTTACGAACCGTCATTACTATTCCGCCAACCCGATATTTTCTGTTTGTCGCGCCAGCTCGAGCGCAAAACGGAGAAAACGAACCGCGTCGTTAAAGTGCGTACGCGGAATCTAGATTAATGCGTTCACGGAGTCCAGAAAATAGGACACCGTATTTTGCACGAGGCGAAGAAACATGTCCGGGAGTGAATTCGAGATTTAAACTTGATTCTCGAGAGCATTAAGAGCATTATCCGTTCGGTCGCATGGTCAACTGACGATGAGTGAATTACGACTCCCTCTCGATGACTATAACTCCTCCGGGCGAGCACCGTAATTGCGCAAATTGCGGCGCATTTTTTTATGGTAATAAACGAAGAACACCGCAGACGCGGTTTTTATGAAAAACGCCGACTGACAATAAGCGCAACTTGCTACGCGATTTATTTCGGTTTAACGACAAATCGTTACGCGGACGTGGTGATCTTCTTTAATCAGGAAAGCCATAAAATACCAAGGGGGCATTGTTTTATCAACGTTTCTCGCCTTTTAAGTGAGATTTATTGGAGAAAAGAAACATGTGACGTTTTTATACGAGATAGAGATTTTTCTTTAATACAAAAAGAGTATAAAGAAAGAGTCTGAGATAACACTACATACGCGCGCATATGCTTTGCGTATGCATGTATTTTAATAAAAGGAAATAGTTCAACTGATTACGTTGACACTTTTAATAATATTTTCCGTAACATTCTTATCATCTCGTTGCACGTTGTCAGCCGAATTTCATTAAAATTAAAGCTGTAACATATTATCAACTTTTTTTCACTGCTTATCGCATGTCGTCAACTCGAAGAGATTGATTGATTACCTCCCGGCAACAATTCATTACTTCTTACTCGTTCATTCACGTATCCACTTGAAAGTTCACAAAACGCTGCCAGCAGAATTCAGTTTGAAAATCAACGTATCAACCCTGCCGGTGAAGTGATTAAAAATCGATAACATTCAACTGCTCGTGCTCTCGTATAAAGGAACAGTTTAAAACTTTCAGCCCGCGCAACGTTATAAACGTAAGTTCGAAACAACGAACAAATTAATGAACTTTGCAGCCACCTGCTCCCAAAGATAAAACGAATATTACTTCGGATAAGAGCAATACGTCGGAACGTTTACCGTTTCACAACGGCCCCGGTCAACTGGCCGTACGTTACGCACACATGTCGATATACGAATTGTTATGTTCGGACGTATCGGCAACAGTTATTTAAACAATATCGAAATCATTATTCATTCGTGATACGTCACGTAGATACACGACCCACAAACGTTACTCCGATAACGCTAAGCGTACGTACGTGTAACTTGGAAGAAACTATTGGCAGATATGCATCATGCAAGTGCAAATCGCCCATTTATTTCGCACGGCATAATTATTTTTTCCATCATTTGGAGCGTCTTACGGTCGAGGACAGAACGTGGTAAGTTGAAATAAATAAAAAACAAAATACATACCGTGAAAATACTTGTCCAGGTTCGATTTTGATGAATGGTGTTAAAATGAACCGATCCATAGAATTTATATATTTTTACAAATATATTTACACACTTTCTACAACGAAGTCGATATACTCGAAGTATTAATGTTATTTATTGTACATTTATTTACATTATGAAAATGTTTACGTCGTTGTTAACATACAGCAGTGAGTCGCAAAATCATTGACTCAGATATATGTAAAAAAAAAGAGGAAGGCATCGATGCACTAATAATTTTGGGACTCACTGTTATGTACAGAATATTAGTGTTAGAATTAAATGACAATAGGTAATAAAACTTATTCCACATAAATCTACAGGGTTAAATTATGAAACGATCGAAATAAATATTAATCGTAAATATAGAATTACTTATTTACCTTCCCTCGAATTAAAATTCGACGGTAACTTAAATAACGAACTCTTGCAAATCAATTAATTGGCTTGTACGGCGTATTCCGAATACACGCCTCAGTATCAGCACGTCGTATTACTAACTCACGATGCGGTATCATAGTATTACACGGTCACAGTGATAACATTGATGATTTTCCTAACATATTGATTTCGCAAGACGAAAGAAACGGGAGTATAACAAAAAGATAAAGGAGCAAGCGAACGATCAAACATATCGTACAGGATAAGTAAATGCTTTTTTTATAATTAGGTCACACTCCATTTGTAAAGCGCAAACATAAACTATTAGAAAATAATGGACAACGTTATAACGTAATGTATGTTTTGAATAAGATGTCATGCGTGTACATTATCCTTATAGATATGTCCAAATATAAATATATACGTAATGGAAAAGGCATTTAGACTTGTAAATACAGCAAATGTTGTGCGAGCAGCGTATTATTGTCACTGACCTTTTTCACTTGAAAGTGTTCCGGCCGTAAATTTTCGACGATCTCTTGATCGGGTTTGACGGGTTGCGGTACCGACGATCGGAACCCGTCGAGCACGCCTTTAATTGTGAACTTCTTCATTACGGACCGAAGACGATGCCTAGAGGATCACATGTGCGACGGTAACACAAATTCGAGTGTTCCCCGTGATAAGTTCGGAAAATGTACAATTATACGCGCGACGCTTTCCGAGAAGATTTTTCGGGCGAACGTTTAACACGGTGTACCGAAATAATTCTTATTAAGACGGCGTACGTATTCTGTTTATTTAAGAGTTCGTTCTCGCGCGGAAAACTCCCGATGACATCTCCGCGGTATCAGTGGCGAATGTCACTCATCGATATTTCAAGTCTTGCGGAGCCTCCTCTACATTTTGACAGAACAACGATGACGTCGTGAAAGCACAACGACACATTTTCGACGCGGCGACCACGGTTCCCGTGAAATATATAAACGCGCGCACGTTAAATCCGGCGACCGTTTCTCGATTGCGTTTTTACAAACGCTGCGTGACCAGAATTGTTTTCGTAGTTGACAGCAATGCAGTGTTGTTTAATCGTGTCAGGATCAATAACTGGCAACAGGCTCATGTGGACTCTAGCTCGCACGGCCGCGAACCCACGTTGTGCGCAAACGTCGCTCAGACCAGACGGCTAGTTTCCATTTCGACGTACGATCCTTAAGGCAATTCAGAAATGTAAAATAACGTTCGATTTCTTTCGATTCAACTTTATTAATTTACGTCAGATAGATTCATAAACAGGGTTTTAATATTAATTCGTCAACTATATAAATTTAGGCTTTTAAGAAGATGTACTGACTTCCATACAAAATTTATTTAAAAAATACTTTATTTCTATATTCTTTAATTGTTTATTTATTATCAAATGAAAACAACCCTTTTATTACTGTCAAGTGTTAACCTTGTCAGACGAAGTTCGCATTTGTCCACCAGCTGAAATCGTATATGTATGGACACGTGCAACATACATAATGCATGCACATGTGCATGTGTACTTTATGTTTGAATAAGTTGCATGGTTTTGTTCGCATTCGTAATAATAAGTAATAATCACATATTTTTATGTGTTGGCTTCTGCAAGTGACACACTTAATATAACAAGCGTTGTCAGTCGTAATTCTCATTCATAAGTCGAATAGAAAGTGTTGAAAGGTAACCTTCCACTTATAACATAGTATTATAATTATAAAATGTACTGTAACGCTATGCTCTTACTAAAGGAAGTATTTATACATTAAATTATAACTAATAGATACATAATGTTGTATAATAAAAATGTTGTTTCAGGAGATTGTTCCAAACGATCTGTATATACACAAAGCCTTTCAAAATGATGACTCCAGGTAACGTAGCACCTAAATTCCGTGATACTTTTCAAGTAGCAACAAAAGACATATTAAGGTGGTTCCCTGGGCACATGGGTAAAGGTGTAAAGCAAATGAAACAGCAATTAAAGAACGTAGATTTAGTGGTTGAAGTTCATGATGCCAGGGTTCCTATCTCTGGGCATTACGCAGATTTTAGTAAAACAATAACTGGTCTGAAACCACATATCTTTTTATTAAACAAAATGGATTTGACTGATACGAAATTTAAGAATTCTGTAATAAAAAATTTAAACAATAAGGGATTACCAAATGTACTGTTTACTAGTTTTAAAAATCAGAACTGCAAAGGTGTTAAGGAACTTTTGCCTTTAGCTCAGAGATTAATCAAGGAATCGAATCGTTTTAACAGATCACAAGAATCGTCATTTCAAATGATGATTATCGGTGTACCTAACGTAGGGAAATCTTCGTTGATCAATCGTTTAAGGAACAATGTTCTTCATAAAAGTAGCGCTGTGGCGGTTGGTGCTGTTGCTGGCATCACGCGATCTGTCTCTACACGAGTAAAAGTGTCAGAAATTCCAGATATCTACGTTTTAGATACACCTGGAATTTTAGCTCCGAGAATAAATGATATGCATACGGGTTTAAAATTAGCGTTAGTCGGTTGCATGCAAGATCATTTGGTAGGCCCTGAAATTCTTGCAGATTATTTGCTGTTCTGGTTGAACAAGCACGAACGATTTGAGTATGTAGAGAAATTAGGATTAACAAACCCGAGTGATGATATATCGCACGTACTTGTATATATCGCAGCGAAGCTGAAAAAAACGTTAGGCATAAGAAATTACGATGGTAAAATAATTATGAAACCGGATATGAGGTTTGCTGCAGAGCATTTGCTCTCTATGTTCAGAAAAGGGGAATTAGGCAATTATTGTTTAGATGAGGATTTGTTATATTAACGTTCCATATTATGTTATATGTGTAAATAAGTGACCATTCATATAAAATGTTATTTACAATTATATGAACTCAGAGAATGAATAAAACTAATTAATGTAAACGATTAAGAGAACGAAGTATTTTGTGATAAAAGAACCAAATAGATAATTTCATATTTATATCTTTAATGAACAGGAGCTAGAGTACTAGCAGGAAATACTGATATACATTTATCTATTATGTTATATTTATAAGCAATAAATAAAAAAATGTGATACTTCCATAACATAATTTATCAAACAGAAGTAATGGTATTTTTTTTCATTTTAATGCTCTAGTCACCTTTTACTTCTTTTTTGTATATATTATACAAATCTATTAATATTACGTTAAGCAAATCGACTAATGTATTAGACTTCTACCAGAATACTAATTATAATATCTAGATTTCATCTAAAAATAGCTTTAAATAAAAACTACATTTACATGTATTTCTTCTTGCATATGTCTCCTAACTTATTCTCATTTGTAATAAATTTATATGACGACGAACAAATAAATCGTTGTGAAGATTATGCATTCTCGATCGTTTAAGATCTTAAATTCCCGTTATGTTAACTCGCTCTGGCCCCCTCAAGTTCTGTTACTTTCACTCACCGAACATTCTACGCATCACGAAGAAGACTGTTCGTTCGCTGAATTAACTTTTTAAGTTAAAAATGATTCTTTAAAAATGTTCTGTCACGTTGGCCGATTTAAATCTCAAATGAGTTCGCAAAAAAAAAATAGCGTTTAGCTTTTCTAATGTAGTCTAAAGTTTGATAAACCACGGCTTAATAATTATTATCTGTTAAACTGAAATTGTAGCAGCAATGTTTGCGAGAGTGTCGTTTTATCCAACGCTGGTCTATAATGTGTTGATGGAAAAAATTTCATCAAGAAATTGGTATGATAGAATTGACGAGACCGTTATATTGGGGGCTTTACCATTTCGAAGTATGACAGAAAAGGTATACAATTGTGCAGTGATCAGTTTTACATTTTAACAACGATAGCTGATAATTTATTTCTCAATAAATTCATTACTAAATCTTATTATTGTGTCATCACACTTTGCATATGCTTTTTCTTATATATTTGATGAGCTCCGTAAAAAAAAAACGACGGTATTAGATTAATCTATGAATTATTATAAATTTTTGTAGACTGCAATATGGCATATAAAACAATATAGTATGAATCTTTTTCGATTTTAGTTAGTAACTGAAGAAAATGTTAAGGGAGTTGTTTCAATGAATGAAGATTACGAATTACGATTGTTCTCAAATTCAGAAAAGGTATAAGAACTATATTATCTTTCATGTAAAATACTCAATCTACCATTTTGGAATGTGTAATTTCGCATGTCGTTATAGGAATGGAAAAAACATAACGTGGAGTTTTTACAATTATCTGTAACAGACATTTTTCATTCTCCACCCCAAGATAAATTAGAGGGCGGTGTAAAGTTTATTAATAAATTCCGTAATGTACCAAAAGAATTGTCGGGCTCTGATAAATGTACCGATGACTCTGATAATGTCGGGAGCGTTTATGTACATTGTAAAGCAGGGAGGACACGTAGTGCAACCTTAGTGGGATGCTATTTAATGATGGTAAGATTTATAAATTGGATACATGACGACTACGTGTAATTTTCAAGTATCTGTAGAATCTAAAGCGATCAAGTTGTTATTTACATGCTTACATATACATTTGTAGTATAAAACCTTTTTAGAAAAATCAGTGGACCCCAGAGGAAGCAGTAGCATATATGCAGCAAAAGAGACCTCATGTACTACTACGTCCTTTGCAATTGGACGCGTTAAGAGAATTTTATACAAATAATATAGAAAATAATAAATCATGTAAATAGTTATTGCTGAAATTTATGCATGATAAAAAATATAATTTATCTTCACCATATATTCTTCATCTGTGTATTTTTTAATAAATTCCTCTATTGCTTTCATTTAATATATTACTTTCTTCTATTTCATTACAATATATAACAATTTATTTGTTATATGAAATATGTTACAAGAGACCGAGAAGTCACAGAAAAGGAATCAAATAAGCTCGTTTGAATGTGATGCTTGTACATCTCAATCCATTCTCCGTTATCCCATCGAATACCTACAATTGATTTATTATAGATATTAAGAATGATAGATAAATATTAATTTAAGACATCATTGTTACTTAATAATGTTATTATTAATATTATGTGTATTGGCATTTAGAAAATACAATACTTACTTCCCCATTTCCTTTTCTTGCATAGCCATGAATTTGTTTAAATCTCTTAATTTCATCGAACACTCTTCTTTACTCACGTATGATATTTCTTTATTATCTTTTATTTCATCTGCAATCTCTTTACTAAGCGATTTGTATGTCTCCCGTGTAATTTCTCCGATTTTTAATTTCTTTTCTAATTCCAAAATCGTACGTTGCATTTTTTCACCTGTCAATTTGGCGATCAGTGCAGGCGTTCCTACTACAGCTTTAAGTGTTAAATTCGCTGCTCCTCTTGAGGAGTAATCGAGAAAACAGAAATATCTCAATCCTCCTGTTTTCAATATATGTGTACCGCAACAAGCTTCCCTAAAGAATATGCGTGATATTAGTTGTTATTGAATAACAGCTAGAAGATTTATATAGCACTAAAAATCAGAGAAAACGAAAAATATTATTATGCTTATCATATTTTAGAAGCCTTACTTTGATTTCACATGAGGACAATTAATTTCTACTAGTCTGATATTCTTATAAGGATAGATTTCTCCGGGTATTAACGTTACAGAATCTTCGGCTAGTAATTCCAATGCGTTTAACACCTTTGTTGTAACAGGTACATTGGCTCTGATAACATCGTTTATACGTTCTTCAATTTCCCTTATTTTTTCGAACGAAAGTTTCTCTCCAAAGGAATTGAACTGGCATTTTAAACTGTGCGGTAGAACCACAGAGTTCCGTGAATAAACTGCTTGCATAGTATTCTGTATAAATGCATTCAATAAGTGTGCTGCAGTATGGTGCTGCATCATCCCTATTCGAGATTCAGGTTCAATGGAAACTGTACAGTTGTTCCCCGTTTTCAGTTCCTCAATCCATTCTCTGTAAGAACAAATTTTTCTCCCTTTTTTAATATTCTTTCTATTAATCAATGTAATGTAAAAATGAGAAAAGTAAGGATTTGAATTTACTTCAAATTATTTTGTAGCAACTTTCCATAATGTATTACGTATCCATCGATCTTTTTAACGTTGGTCACATTAAAATTCATATGCTGCTTTATGTGTATTGGCATTTAGAAAATACAATACTTACTTCCCCATTTCCTTTTCTTGCATAGCCATGAATTTGTTTAAATCTCTTAATTTCATCGAACACTCTTCTTTACTCACGTATGATATTTCTTTATTATCTTTTATTTCATCTGCAATCTCTTTACTAAGCGATTTGTATGTCTCCCGTGTAATTTCTCCGATTTTTAATTTCTTTTCTAATTCCAAAATCGTACGTTGCATTTTTTCACCTGTCAATTTGGCGATCAGTGCAGGCGTTCCTACTACAGCTTTAAGTGTTAAATTCGCTGCTCCTCTTGAGGAGTAATCGAGAAAACAGAAATATCTCAATCCTCCTGTTTTCAATATATGTGTACCGCAACAAGCTTCCCTAAAGAATATGCGTGATATTAGTTGTTATTGAATAACAGCTAGAAGATTTATATAGCACTAAAAATCAGAGAAAACGAAAAATATTATTATGCTTATCATATTTTAGAAGCCTTACTTTGATTTCACATGAGGACAATTAATTTCTACTAGTCTGATATTCTTATAAGGATAGATTTCTCCGGGTATTAACGTTACAGAATCTTCGGCTAGTAATTCCAATGCGTTTAACACCTTTGTTGTAACAGGTACATTGGCTCTGATAACATCGTTTATACGTTCTTCAATTTCCCTTATTTTTTCGAACGAAAGTTTCTCTCCAAAGGAATTGAACTGGCATTTTAAACTGTGCGGTAGAACCACAGAGTTCCGTGAATAAACTGCTTGCATAGTATTCTGTATAAATGCATTCAATAAGTGTGCTGCAGTATGGTGCTGCATCATCCCTATTCGAGATTCAGGTTCAATGGAAACTGTACAGTTGTTCCCCGTTTTCAGTTCCTCAATCCATTCTCTGTAAGAACAAATTTTTCTCCCTTTTTTAATATTCTTTCTATTAATCAATGTAATGTAAAAATGAGAAAAGTAAGGATTTGAATTTACTTCAAATTATTTTGTAGCAACTTTCCATAATGTATTACGTATCCATCGATCTTTTTAACGTTGGTCACATTAAAATTCATATGCTGCATCTGTATCGTGCCGATATCTGATGCTTGACCACCCTCCGCTGAATAACACATCGTTCTATCTAATATAATACCAATTTCATCTTCCTCTGATTCTGGATATTTTAAGATTTCATCGTGAATCGTTAAACATGTATCTTTAATTGTATTTTCCTTCGCATTATTCAATATGACTGTGTCTAAAGCAAATAAATTACATATTGCTTTACAATGTTATTTAAATTTAGGTAATGTAAAATCAAAACGAATCAGCGATCTATCTTTACCATTTAGAATTAATGCCAGTACTTTGCTCTCAATTTTCGGAAATTTATAATTGTAACCATTGAAAACGAATTTGTATTTAAAACTGTCATCAGTTCTAGGCATGTGATTTTCTTCAAGTACTTCTAAAGATTTTTTAAACACTGTTACACTTATCTTTTCAAGACCCACTCTTGACCGACTTTTAAGACTTTCTAATTCTTCCTGAAAAGCAGCTTCATCGAAATCTAGAGATTCAATCTTAGCTAATTCGTTTATCGTTTCTACTCTTAAGCCATATGTGTCGTATAACTTAAACGCGACACATCCTGGTAAAACATTGTCAACTTTCCTGCGATATTAATAACATATGGAACAAGATATTTTATCCTGTCAACGTGCGTGCATACCTAATTATTACATAATAGCTGAACTTACAGATCGTTAAGTATCCCTTGGAGATACTTATAGCCGTCTACCAGCCCTGGAGCCAACCATTCAGTGACTCCTTTCAATGAAGGTCGCTTTTCAACGACTTTGTTCCATTTCTCGCCAGAAGTAGATCGTAACTTCTTGTACAATTCTTCCTCGAATCGTATTATCTTTTGCACCTAAATAAAATTGCATTCTACAATAAATTGTAGAATATTGTATTTTTATAAATAAATTTGATATAGAATTATATTATACGTTATACTATTGTACCTTCTTTAAATTAGTTTCCAGTTCTGGATAAGCATCGCCTAATGTTTCTGCCACGACATACGATAATTCTGGAATTATTCCTTGTTTCTTGAAAACTTTCTCACCTATATCGATTGATTTCCTTATTATTCTCCTAAGCTTATTGCTGAAAGTATAAAATATAATTGGACTTCATCTGTCCATATAAATAATATAATGAAATTTATTTACTTACATACCTGTGTTCTGGCACCACTCCATCTGCTAAAGCCACAGTTATCATTCTGCTATGATCTGCTAATACCCTGTATCCGCTATCAAGTTCATCTGCATTGTCATAAAATTGTCCTTTGTATTCTGGCACTTTCGCATATCTTTGGATAGATTTAAAAAGTGGTTGAAAAAGATCTGTATCATAGTTGGACTGTTTTCCTTGTAACAGTGCAACTAATCTCTCAAATCCCATGCCTGTATCGACATGATGTTTGGACAAAGGTACTATCGCACCATTTAATAATCTAACAAGATGAAATGAATGAAACTCCTTTATAAGAACGTTTATGTTTTTTATTTTAAATCACGTACCTTTCATACTGTATGAAAACTATGTTCCATAACTCTGTGAGGTTTGAATATCCTTTGTTAATTTCTGCAGATCGATTTAATAATTGTTTCGTGTGATCTACATGTATTTCTGTACACGGGCCACATGGTCCTGATACACCCATCTCCCAGAAATTCTCTTGCAATCCAAATGGAAGAATTTTGTCCTTTTTAACACCGATGCTTAACCAAACATCTCTACATTCTAAGTCAGCTGGTAATTCCAGTTTTTCATCTCCACCAAAATATGTTACGTATAATGATTCTTCATTGATACCATAACGTTTTGTTAATAAATCCCAGGCATAACGACAGGCTTCTTCCTGAAAGCATCATCAATTTATATTCGTGTGTGTAGTTTAGATAAATTTAAAAATAATCAAAATCTACCTTAAAGTAATCTCCGAAAGACCAGTTCCCTAACATTTCAAAGAATGTATGATGGTAACTATCATTTCCAACGGTGTTTAGATCATTATGCTTCCCAGTGATTCTTATACACTTTTGTGAGTTTGTAACTTTTGTTCCAGGCGCATCGTAATAATCTAAAAAGACACCTTTAAACTAAAAGCAAAAAATACATCACGAATTTCATTTCAATCTCTGAATTCTAACAATTAATATTATCAATTTTTGAAGTAACACATACCTGATTCATGCCGGCATTGACAAATGCAACTGTGTGATCGTTAAATGAAATAACTGGACTTGATCGGACGAAATTATGACTTAAATCTTTCTTAAAATAATCCAAAAACTCGTTTCTAATTAGCTTTGCGCTCTTTTTTATTGTAGGCAGAGACCCAGAACTGTACATTCGTATTAATAAAGTGCAGTTCATGTTTATTTAATGTTTTTAATAACGTTTGTGACCGTAAGTTTATTACACGCGTCTTAAGTCATTTGTTTCAGCATCAATTTATTCAAGCTACTGTAACAATCCTCCAAGTTTACAGTAATCTTACGTAAGTTTCGTGTTATCATAACTTACAACAATGTAGAAATATTTTAAAGAACTACTGTTATCTAAAATTGAACAACTTATACAACTGTTTTATTTTGTTTCACTACAAAGTCAGATATTTGCATGCAGATGCTGGTTACGTTGTTACCAGACGTTACGTTCGCCGCACTGTACCTGCACCTGCACTTGCACTTGTATGTACTTGTATCACGTCACACGTTGGCGTTGGCACGTGCTCGAACAATTCGAACTCACTCTGAATGAGTCATTCAAAGTATTTGTTTAGGTTCAGATATGTGATTGTGGCCAGAGTGTCAGTAGTTGTTGACTATCGTTAATTGTGCAAATTTCTCGAAAATAAATCAGGAAAATGTTTGAGGCACGTTTATTACAGAATGCGATCCTGAAGAAACTACTGGATGCAATAAAGGATCTTTTAAACGAAGCGACCTTCGAATGTCTCGACTCCGGCATCCAGTTGCAAGCTATGGACAATGCCCATGTTTCTTTAATTTCTATTAATTTGAGAAGCGACGGTTTTGACAAATACAGATGCGACCGAAATCTGTCGATGGGCATGAACATTGCATGGTAGCGTTTTAGTATATAATTTTTTCCCTTAACAATGGAATAAGACAAGCACTTTCAATGGTAAAAAGATAAATCATTCTTTTTTGTTTTCTCAGCATGTATAAAATTCTACGATGTGCTGGTTCAGATGAAACTGTTACATTACGAGCTTCAGATAATCCAGAGAACATTACATTCATATTCGAATCGCCAAGTAAAGAGAAACTTGCAGAATATGAAATGAAATTAATAAATATTGATCAAGAACACCTTGGTATTCCTGTAAGATTCTTGAGACTCAGAGAACTATTTTCTTATTTCATACAACTAATTAATGACTATCTAATGGTCTTTAGGAAACCTCATATGCATGTGTTGTCAAAATGCCATCCCAAGAATTCTCTCGCATCTGTAGAGATTTAAGTCAATTTGGAGAATCGATAACAATTGCTTGTAATAAGGACGGCATAAAGTTCAGTTCATCAGGGGATTATGGTCAAGGTTTGTTAATTAAGGAATATGCATATTTGTACAATTAATATTGTATATTTGATACAAGTAAGTTTTGCTATTCCAGCCACTGTTAGATTAGCACAAACGGCAGAAGTAGATAAGGAAGAAGAAGCAGTCATTATTAATCTACAAGAGCCAGTAAAGTTGACATTTGCCTGTCGTTATCTGAATTGTTTTGTAAAAGCTGGGCCTCTTTGTACACAAATGCAATTATCAATGTCCCCTGATGCACCCTTAGTATGCGAATACACAGTTGGAGATATCGGATACATTAGATATTATTTAGCACCAAAAATCGATGAAGATGAAGATAACTAATGTTTCTATAATATTGCTCCAAGATGCAAGTCTCATTATACATATTCTGGTTTTATGTAATATTTTTATTTTACATGTACAACACACTAGTGAAGTGTGGCTTTAAAAAGTTGCTATTTATTTTATGAATATACGAGTTTCTTTTATATGCATTACATTGCTAAATGGAATATGCATACATACATATTTAGAAATTTATTTAAAAGAATGACGAATATATTTTCTTATATTGTTTATTGACGAGAATGAAAATAAATTCTTAACTATACGAAATTGAATATACGTATATGTATACAAAAATTATTTATAGAAAAGAAATGTGTATTTTATTTACATTTAACATTTATAATACACTTTAAGTATCATAGGCACACATTAGATGTTGAAAGTGCCAAGTTTCGTGAAACATTTGTGTGGACTGATATAAAATGAAAGAGAAATTTAAGCTTTAGACTTTACAGCTTCGTCAACGTCTTCTATAATATCCAGTAATTTTCGCCATTGAGGCATAGTTAAAGCAATACCTGTAAAACCGAAAATTTTGTATTAGTTTGTCTTTGATTCTTTCTAATAGTGTTAATGAAAGAACAGTAATCTGGTTAATACCTTTCTTTCCAGGTTTTGTGTTTCCTGCATTATCAAAATACATTTCTCTAATATCGACCAGCAATTTCCCTTTAAAGTCCCGGACCATAACTTTACGATTATTTCCCAAATCCCAACTATCATCTTCATCGTCGCCCGACTGTTTTTTGGCCTTTTTTGCTGTTTTCTCTTCCTTCTCCTCAGGTTCTCTCTTCTTCTTTTTTGCCATCTTCTCTTCCTTCTCTTCAGGTTCTCTCTTCTTTTGTTTTGATGGTTTCACTTCCTCCTGATGATAACATTAAATAATTACAAACGAGAATAAAAACACGACGAAGAACATTAAACATCAACGAAATACCTCTTCATTGCTACTATCATCGGTACTATCGACATATTCCTTTGATTTTGGCATTTTTCGCTTAGAATATCTTTCTCTAAAACAAATGTAAATATTACATTTATGAATGAATTTAGTAATATTTTTTATAGTGGCATGGGAAGTGATAATTGTGTTCAAAGACGTAAGATAATAAAAGATAAGATACTATTTATAGCAATTATTACTGTTATAATCTGCACACGAATTGGAAAATAGTTACACGCTCCTTACAAGAAAGTTCATCTATGAAGTGAAGATCGAAATAATTTTTAAAACTTGAGCAACAAGTTAAACTCAATGAGGAACAGTAAACGACCGTTACACATAATATACTTAATCATTTCAAAATAAATCGAATATACGATATACAGTATAATTCTTTTTCGTTTCAACTTATATTCTTCTAATATATTTCTTAAATGAGGATTTTGCAAATAGATGTGAATTAAATAATAAAGATAGAATAATTTTCGTTCTACCCGTCATAATCATATTTACCTGTTTTCCTTACGCCTTCCAAATCAAAATCCAAAATTACGAAGGTATTAAAACAAATACTGTAATCTACAATCAATTCTCTTATATCTTATTTAATTATTTTCCAACTGTTTTCTTACTGATTTGATTAACTCTACGAGCACACTCCGAGGTATCACTTGATTTTGATGTATGCAATCAGAGAGGAACTGAGAGTGCTCACGGCCCAGGTTTCGGTGTCCCCAATTCGATGGTGCTGCCAAAGCTAAATTTTGCAGGGATCTGACACGTTCAGTTCAACCAGAGAGGAACTTCCTCTCTGATGCAATGTATGCCAATGTGCCATCCAGTGCCAGCCATGCGCAATGGGTGCAATTTTTCAAGACAATACAGTGCGTTTTTATGAGTTTAAGAATGATCAATTAATTTTACCAATCTATTTCAACAAGATTCTTAACAATTTTATTAAGATGAGTAGTGATGTCCTGTTCGTAGAACGTATTGAATAATAGAATGTTTAAGATTCGAACATGGTTCATGAGAACGTGTTCGCATTATTTTTCATCGTACATGGATATTATAAATTTACGTTATAAATAATAATGTTACATCTTTCTAAATGGTCTATCTATATTTCTGGGAGCTCTAGTTTTAATTTGAGTCATGTTTCATTAAAATTCCTTCTTAGAAGCCGAAATATAAGAGAGGGTAAATTCTCGATAATCGTTCAAACACCTTCCTGTCAAGATGAAGTGTGCGTTTTTTATATTTTGAAATAAGGAAAATTGGGAATTACAATTGTGCGTCTTCCTTGATGATATTAAAGCTTCTTTTATTTCATGGTGTTTAGTATTTGTAATAACTGTTGGTAGAATTCTTATCTGTTTGCCGATTTGATTGAACCGAAGTGCGTTCGTATTTACTTGCCCGCCGTTTTCTTCCGTGTTTCATTTTTTTCTGCGAATATCCCTTTGCGCGAGTGATCCGCTATCCGCTCCGAGCCCGGACCCAGTGCTAGATCTGCGGAGCAATCGTGATTGATTTCAAGATCAACTCAAACGAGAGACAAGTTCCAGAGAATAATGTGAGTACCTTTATGTCTCTTAATAATTTCGTAGGAGTTTTAAAACAAATTATAATAGTAGGTAAGATTTCCGTGATAACATCGTTTGTAACTTTAATACCATTGTTTTGAGGGTGAGAAAATTGTTCAAGATAATAACAGGAATAGTTTTGCTATATTCTGCTATAGCAATTTATTTGTAATTGTATAATTTACATAAATTTTTCGATTGTGTATGAATCCTTTTCGTAATCGTAATTTCGTCGTATTTCGTATTAATACGTACTATACATATACACAGCACACGTTTGTGTATAGATATAAGGACAAATAGGTTTACTGGGAAGAAATTTCATATTATCTGTAGGAACCTAAATGAGGAACTACAGTGTATTAGAATGATGATGACACTGAGATATCAATTTATTAATTTCGTAAGTTTGCTAACAATAATGAATTTTTACAACTAATGTATAAATGCAACTTATTTTGCATTAATCTGTTAATGAAATCAGACATCTCTTTGCATATCATATAATATATATATATATATGTATATATATTTGAAAGGGCACAATCGAAATAAAGAAATTATACAATATTACGCAAGTAACAGAAAAGAATAAGTATAGTAAAAGTTTTCTTATGATTTACAATTATTAACACGCGTTGTACTTTTTGTCAATAAACGATGTTGCAAATAGACGACGTTTACAGGTACAGCTTTTCTTTTAAGAAGCTATATTTTCTTTACAGTGTTAAAAGCTTATTCGTGAACAAAAAGATTAGTTAGCCGGTTTTCAGCACTAATCATAAAAATCATTGATAAACTTCCGATTGAATAACCGAAGTTAATTTTTGTTAGACTCCTGTTTGAGTTCTATGAAATTGATTCATGTATTTTGCAAGTGTAAATTATAATTAAACCTCGCGAAATTAAATTTCTACGACTCACACAATAAAATGATTATAGGTACATGATTTTATAAATATATACATTACATTAAATGATCTTCATTTAAATCGTACTTTCTGGCATGTTCATTCGTATAGAAATATCATTTTCGAACACTGAACTTAGACGAAATGTTTAACACATACACGTAGCCGCTATGATTCGTATTTATAAGTGGTAAAAATAGTTTTACTTCTTTAATCCCTTACGCTCCTATTTACAGTATCATATTTCTCTGAAAATAAACAGTAGAGTCGTCGTGTGGAATATTAGTTTCGTTCATGATCAGTAAAAAAAATAATCGCAAACTAAAAATTGAAACGATTTTATACAACGGTGTATCACAAACGCAATATACTATTTTCGTCTGGATCGATTAAAATTCAAAATGAAGATCTATACATGATCATACTTTCATGGCAATACTGGATAACTCTAGAAAAAAATTAAAACACAGACTTCGTTATTTTACTTCAACGAAACTCCGAGTATTGAGGAATCGTCCACAGCCTTATTACACCGGTTTCTTTTCTTTTGAGGATTGTTCCTTTGCGACCTCACTTTCTTCTTCGCCGTCCTCGAGTTCGGTAGGGCTGAAATCCCTAGATTCTTCTTTGCAATCTTTGTTCGAGACTACGTCCGTCTCTTCAACTATGTCCTGTTCCTGTTCTAAAAAGTCCGTCGGTACGAATTCCATTTGGTCCTCGCTGTCGTTTATGTCGGGCGGTTCGGATATCTCACAGAAATGAAGTTCTCGTTCACCGTCGATGGTCTCACTGCCACCCGGATCGTCCTCCTCGTGCAAATTCATCAACTTCTCGAAGTTTGACGGCGTCGAACTATCCTCATTATTCTCGGGGAATATTTCCGTAGGGCTAAGAGGTATATCTAAGGGCTCCATCTTGACTGTAGGAATCGGCGACGTAGGCGTTGCGGGTCGTTGTAAGCGTATTTTTGTGAACGGCTTCGGCTCGATCGGATCCGAGTGCTGCCGTTTCTGCGCACGTTTCGGACTAGAAGGCGTTGAAACTCCGGAAGTTGAAGCTTTCTCTTTGGTCTCTGAAGCAGCTCGAGGAACTGACTGAGATCCTGCTGTCTTCGACTGCGGGATTAGCAATGGTGGTTTTGGATTCTGCAAAGTTGCGACGAATGTCATTCAACGCTAGTAACAGAATTAGAAAATGAGACAAGTATTTTACCTGTGACGAAGGATTTGGGCCGGCTAATCCTTTCACTTGCAATGCTTCAGCCGCATTTAGAAGTTGGGGTAGCTTATCATGGGCTACGTTCACTTCTCCGCGGTACATAAATTTGACTAGTGCTTCGACCTCCCAAAATTTAAGATCCTTCATTAGAATTATCGGATGCTGGCACGGGTTCTCGCGTAATAGATCAGCGAGATAATCGCTACACGCTGAAAGTATCATTTTGTGACATTTCAACGAGCGTCCCTCGCAGGCTAAAGTAACATCGACGAACTGTTCGGTATCCAATAAAGACGGGAAACTGTTTTGCATATTACTATGATAACTGTTCCATCTCAAACAAACCTGAAATACATACACATTATACTATATTTGATGAAATTCGTCAATGATTCGATATCAAACGAGTAATTACTTCTGTAGGCTGTTGTTGCACGACGTTATGAGGTACTCCTTGATTCGTCTGCCGCGGTGGCAGTTTAATGGTTGTAGGTGAGACATTTTTTAGAGGTATTGTTTTTAACAAAAGAGTCTTTGGTTGTCGTTGCTGTTGTTGCTGTTGTTGTACAGGTGTCGGCGCGATATTTCTAATATGAGATCTTATTATGGACTGTGCTGCTATTCTCATGGTCTTTCCAGTCGAGTTGCTCTGGGAAGTTGATTGTAACACTGCAACCAATAATTCGCATTATTAATAAAACCCATAAAAAGAATCGCACTTTTGCATTCATTAATATGACTCCTTAGAAGAAATTAGAAAGTTTATAGAAACGATACACTAATATTGTCCCGTACTATTACTAGCTCATTCATTAACACGGTCGCAGCTTAAATTGGTTGATCCTACTATCATTTACCGTGATAACGGCTGCCGATTAGTCTGCCACCATGGTGCACCCTTAGGTGCCGGTGGAGATTCGTTGTACCGCACTGTCGTGGATTCGCGCCGCCTCTGACCACGACTGCTCCACAAATTCGGCACTGGGCCCGGAGCGGATCGTTCGCGCAGAGGTCGAAATGCGCCCAAACCGCGCTCGGATTTGTCATAGCGCGGAGGCTACGCGCGTGCGAGCGAACGCGGTGCGACGAGCCCGCATGACGATTGGCCGACGACGACGAGGACGACGGCGACAAAGACGGTATCTCGGTCGCCTCCAAGTAACAGTCCTCCTCGTCTTCTGGTTCTTGTTTCATCGCTACGTCCTCGAGCTGGATAGCTTCCACGATATCTTCCTCGTTGGACGACGTGGTGGTGGCGGTGGTGTCGGTGACCGGCACGTCGCGATTTCGTTCACGTTGTTGCTCCTGCAGGAGACGGCGGGCTGTGAGCTTACCGGTGTCCTTGCAGGCCACCAGCACAAGCCGACCCGCCGTCGTAGCCGTTGTGCTCGCTATTTTAAGGCTCTTTCAGAATCAGATTCCACGCCAATCGCACTTCCCTTATCGCGATGTATTTGCTCTCTATGGGACGAAAACGCGGTGTGGTAAAAATTTGATCAGTTGTGTGGATAGACGGTTCACAGTTGCCGAGTTATAACTTCTTTCGGTTATTTTCATCCGATCGGAATGGTCGACATCAAAGGTGTTTTCTACGAAATAGTTCTTTTCTCGATACGTAAAAAATATATTAATATTTTTGTAAATCGTTTATTCGTCTATTCGGGCCGATACTGATTTTATTTACAACGAATATCTATCGGAATGTGCAAAATGTTTTACAGACACTTCTCGGCGAGTGTATCTTTAGATAACATCTTTCTACATAAACGTGGTTTCGCAAATCGATTGCTCCCGCGCGACCGACATCTGACTGCATGGACGTTTCTCACGTGATATGTGCGTTCTTCTCGTTTCCGGGATGAGAAGAAATACGTGAATTTAACTGAGGCGATGAAGTTCTTCGTTTCTATAAATTTTGAAAAACGATTTCACGTCGATTTCGCTCTTAAGAGGATCTATAATCAGATATCGTGGTTCGATCGATTCGAGAGCTATGTCATACCATTTAACCCATTTCGAGTCGAATGAAAAATTAAATCGTACGATCGTTATCGAATGAGTTGATGATCTCGATGCCAGAATCATGACCCCAGATTATACGGAGTAGTTCTGTAAGAGAATGCAAAAGCGTATCGTGAACTTCTCTAAAAGTGAATTATAAAAATATCTAGTACTCTTTATTCGCTCCTATAAGTATCATAATTGAATTTGAATCGTATTGCATAATCCTTAACATATACACGCGAATCTCTATCAAAATCTTTTACTATCAATTAGCGTTTCTATAAAAAGTATTGATGACAATTTTGTCTATTACACGGCGAGTAGATAAAATATACGCGCGTTCGAACATCGTTTCTATCGGCTCGATGCCTCTCTATTTCTTCTTTTAGCAGACCGTGTCATCATTCAGCAGACGACACACATATAATACGTATTAACGATTTATCCGATGTGAACGTGCAACAGTATAGTATACTAACTGCTTATGCTACGTATACTTCCCGTCACGAGTGTCCATAACTGCAAATTATGGACTCTCGTGACGGGAAGTATAGACTAGATCGATATTGCATCGCGACGTTGAGGTTGCGAGCGATCAACACGATAAGTATTAAAAAAAATGGAGAGAAGAAACAGATTTCCATAAATCCAGACTAGGTATTGGACATATTCTAAAAACATTCACGGAAGTCCCACTCTACTTTATCTGTTGCGGAGTTCCCTTCTTCTTCGCTTCTTCCCACTCTCTTTCCTGTTTCTAAAATTCTCCCCTCTCGATTTCCTGTTTCTAAAATACCCCCCTCCCAGCCCCACCTCGGGACGACGTTTCCTAGCTTTTATGCACTGTTCCCTCCTATCCCCCCTCTCTCTTACTCGCGCTATCACTTTCGCATTCTCTTGCTCGCTCGTCCGTTATTACCGAGTCACTCCCTCTCCTTCTTACCTCCCCGAAGAGAGATCTCACTCGAGCGACCGGCTATAAAATGGCAACCGTTGCGCGACTTGCGACCGAACACGATATCGAGTGGCCACACACGCCACTGCTGCGTCGCTCGCCTACTGTACCTGTCTCTGTTCTCTCGCGGTTTCGTCTTTGTTCCACCCTCCTTGTCGTCTGTCGCGATGTCACTTAATCCAATCCCGTCGTTCGATTTGTGCCTGCGAACGAACCGGTTCGATTTCGTTTTGTATCGGCGCTCGAAGGAGAGAGGAGCCCGTCCTACGCGCAGTATCGACGACCACGCGACAATTTATCGACCCTCGTACGCACGATTCCCAGGAGCAATTATATTTGTAACCGCACCACGAATTACCCGATTCTTTCTTCTCCTCCGTGTGCGTCACCGGATCAGATCGACTCGACTCGACACACTGGGCCTTCCTATCGCGCGTGGTTCGCTGCGTGCCTAATCTCGTTGCCGTGTGAACGTTTCACGATTAAAACCGGTATCGGATGTACGAGTCGTCCGCGATGCGACCCAGACGACGATGCGAGCTAATGAATCGCCAAAACGTATACTCCGTTTTCTCTTTACAGTGAGTGTTCGCGATTCGATTTTACGGCGGAACAGTAGGTGTTTATTGTTAGCCGCGAGCGGAAGATCGGAATACAGCGTGGTCGTTTAAGCGGACGGTTTTTATCTCCGCCCGATCGACGCAGAATCGTTACTATGTTCGGAACGAGTATTTTTTTTCCACGACGCGTTCCCGACTGTGCAGCTCGCTACGAGAGCGGAACGATTTTCCCCGAAGCCGAACCCGGGAGTGACTAAAATCGAAATCGGTGGACGAACAGGGGCGCGTCAGGGCGCGCATGTGCGACGGCGCCGCCGGTCGTCGACGCATATTATCCGTGCCGTGTTTCGTGTTGCTGCTATCGTGTGCGCGTTCCCGTCCCGGGTCTCCTTCGCTAAGGAATTATATACTAACCGACCTGATCACGTTCGACTCGCTCTTCCGAGCCGAGTCGCGCGGATTCTCATCGATCGGCACGCTTCTATCCACCACGGCTCCTCCACTCTTTTTCGCGCGCATCTTCAAGATGCCAGCTAAGCTGAGACCGCGTTAAACGCCTATTGAAATTTATCCTCTCCTCCTATTTACATACCGTTTATATTTCACCACGTTACCTCACATTTTCACGTTCAAAACACGGCGTTTCCACTTGAATTTGTATGCGAGACGACTTGAATTTCCCGGGCTGCGAGCAACGCGTCAGATCATAACTCGTAGTTCATTTATTTAAAACTGTCTTTGAATATTTAAGGTCAAGCTACTTCCTCTTACTTAGAGACTCGCCTTCGTACCTTATCAAAACCGTTTTAAGTATTGCGACTTCACAAAGCATTTATGGTTCTTTGCAATTATTTCTAATTGTCCGAGGAGTCATTTAATGAATATTACTGTACATCGATCGACAGATACTAATTTATTAACATATTCACGTGTCGTGATAAAGAGTTACTAATGAGTGGAAATAATACTCATTCGTAATTTACTATTGATTCAAAGAACTTACGTGTCCTGGCCGTGGCTCGCGTGAGCGGTCTCCTATCTTCCACATTCTCCTCTATTTTTTTAGTCACTCGTTGCGGTGCGGTGTTCATGGACCTAAAGGTGGTCCTGGGAGTCCCTTCTATCACTAGGAACACACAAAATTTCCATTCCATACTATGCATCACAAAAACATAAAGTATTTTTTAAAGTTCAAACAATCTGCGAACGAGTTAGGTCAACATCGACGAGAAAGTTAGTGAAATAGGACTCTGGTTATCCTTCCTCGAACTCCACTTATTCGAACTAATTTCATCACAGACCACGCTCTTTCTGACCTACATAAACACGTGTTTCCAATCTGCTTTTAATCCGGTATTCATTTATACGAATATAACGCGCATTTGAATGATACTACCCTTTAGTTCGGTTAGAGTAATTGTACATCTCTTCTCAATCTCGAATTTCCAAAGGAGTACAAGTTTCAACAGTCGATTGGAAAAGCTGTTCTAGCGAACTCACTTTTTAATACGCAAGGTTTGCCGAGTTCCAAAAAGCGTTGCCTGGCATACTGTGCGGCCGGGATGTCTGGCTTATGGTTGTGCTCCATACGCACCCTCGGCCTCGTGCAAGTCGTCGTTGTAACGACGCTGCCTCTGCAGTGCTTTGTTCTGTGAACGCACCTCCATCGGATGTTGAACGGCTGTTTCTTGTGCAGCGTGTACATGTAATCTAGATGAATCAGTTTCGGTCCGCCTTTGTTTGACAACACGACCTGCGAAAAGGACAGATCTTTTTCGTCATTCACTATTAATACAACCATCCACATTGGTACATCGTGAAAAACGTGTACGAGGATACAGTTGACATTTTCGGAAGTGAATTGAAAAAATGTTTTAAACTTGTTTGTTTCGTACTTCTGCTACGTTTGTATCAATGTCGGCAGGGTTCTCAAAAGAGAAGGATGACGTCGAAGCCCCTGGTTCGTTGTCCATTTTTTTAGTGATATTATTTATACCCCTCCCGCGTTGCGGCATCTTGTCTCCCTATTCAAGTCTACACCTCGTGACAATGACCTAAAAAATGGGCATTGTTACGAAATAGAAACGTGACTGAAATGAGACAACGTAGCATTTTTTTTTAGATCTACGTCAAACTTTCTCTTTTCAATTTTCATTGACACGTTTAAAGATAATAAATTGACATTTGAAGATATTTTAAGTTAATGGAACACATTGTGTCTGTGACACTAGAAGCTATTATTTAGAATTATTCATTACTGATTTTATTATAAATTTGACGAAATAAATAAAGTACAAGAATTTTTTGAGTGAGCTATATCGCTGATCTGTAGAAAGCTCCTTTTAATAAACTCAGTAGATCTTTATTTCAAATATGCGATCAACATTATAGAATAACTCTATTCCTGATCACGAGAGTGAGACAATTCTGCGACTCTACAATGGGACTCGCGCCGATTCTCAGGGATGATATATGCATCGACGCAATGATTTTCGCAATTGCATCTGTCTACCCGGCTTCTATTACTGCGAAATCGTTTAAGCGTCGCCGTACCTATGCACGCGCCAAAAATAGCACCGCACCGACGAGACGAGTAAGCCGGGTTTGTAGAACCTCGGAAATCGTGCATGCTAGAAATTTCAGTCTGCCGCCTGTTCGTTACCAAGCATTTTTCAATTGCTCTTTGGAGCTCATTCGTTAATCATGTTCTTTGTCAAAAGAGTATTCATAATAAGCTTTTGAGGATAGTCTGATTCTTTAAAATTAGAATTTTTATAATAGGAAAATAATTTTGACTATTGACGCATACAAAAACTGGGACTAAAGTTTATGTAGGTTCACTGTCGTTGTATTTTATTGTATATTTTATTTTTGATGTTACGATATTGTCCAAGTGGGCAAAACAGTTGGCGATAGTTCTAGGTACTTGTTGATTCAATCAAATTTGTTTAACTTATCGTGCAGAGCGAGAAATTTCAAATGTACGATATTTAATGTAAAGAAATTAATCAATACTACTACATTTATTTTTCCTGTTGAACATGTACGTAGGAAAGCTTGTGACCGTACAGATAAAGAAATCCTGAAAGAATTATTCTAGTAGGTATCAGATATAACATTCAAGAAACAAATAAGGATAAAATAATAAAAATTAATACAGTTCATATTTTTATTATGTTAATTAATCCATAGATTATCAATCTCGAAATTAACAAAACGCTATAAGTATAATCAGTACAATGATACTTACGTGTTTGTTGGGATCGCGTAGATGCGTATGATTCAATACACAAAGACCAAACGGACCAGAAAGTCCAAACTAACGTCATGTACGCGTGTACAATTGAACTACACTGTCATGGAGTTAATAGAGATAAAATGGAACCGTAGTACTGTGACGTTTCTCCGGAGAAGCGAATCGCGGTTCTTGATCCCGATCAAGGCGAATCGATGTCCACTGTTAGGAGGCGTGAACCTGACCAGAACAAATCAGACCCGGCCGTGTCAGAGCCGTTTTCACTGAAACTGTGGAATGGTCAACAAAAATGGCGAAACGTCGCTCATCGGAACTTGCGCAATAAACGCCACGCGGTCCTGGAGTATAAGAAAATGGCCCGGCCAAGCGCGATCGATGAATGCCACTATGGCACTAACGTTGCATTGATCACGCACCGTAGACGATATCAACTGTTCTCTTCAATTTTTACCATTTATCCCGAAACGAAACACAATCTGTTCCACAATCACGTTTATTGACGTTACATTGACGTTACATCTGAAGGGACACGTTGCTGTTACGTGGCTAGGAGAAAAAGCTGATGGCAGGGACGTACTCGTTTCTCAAAACGACCAGTTTTCTTCATGCACAGTGGGGCCCTGATTATATTATTCGGTCCCGCTTCAACCGGTTTCGGCCATATTTCTCTTGACATGAATACAATTGACCGAAAGCAAAATTATTGACCTATTTACTCACTTCGATTTTTGTTACATTAGTCATCGTTTAAATAGTTTTACTCTAATTCATTTGTTATCTATTCATAATAAACCTCTGTAAGATATACTATTTGTGCATTATAAAGGAACTTAATGAACATTATGGGCACGTTAATTCTTTTTTATAAATAACTACTAAAAACTAATAATTGCCAATCGTTTATAAGTGACCGGACAAGTCTGAAGAACCACTAATATGATTTTACATTGACTCATATCGTTTTTTTAATACTTCTATACGTGTACTCGATTGGGTGATTTTGAATTTGAAACTTCGGTTTTTAAAAACTTTGGAAATTCTGTATTATAGGAATTGCTTCCTAACAGTATTTCTTATTTAAGAAAATATTGCAATTAAATGATAATTAGATTTCAGTAAGCTGGCAGTACTTTAACTTTTTGCGAAATCGACGCGTGGATTATGGATTGGTAAAATTGCGAACATCCGTATCACCGTGAACAAAAGCGAGTAACTGTAACCGTGATGATTACTTGTAATCGAGGACATATTAATCAATCCCGGACAACAGTGACGTAATTACGGAAAGTGATTTCTTAGGAGGTCGAAGGCAATTTCATTTAGCACAGATTTACGATTAAGCGTTTAACAAAACTCACCTTTGAAATAGTGATTACTAATCCTTTCTTAACAGACATTTAAAAAGGAACGAGAAATCTGTAGTATTCAAGGAATAATAGATTGCAGGCTTTTGTTAATATAAGGTATTATTTCTTACTGGAAAATAATGAAAAACGTACCATTCTTTGCCTTCCTCCATTGTCCGCGAGTGTAGTTCTTTTTTATTTTCTTCAATGTCTCTTTGTTATTTCTTCTTTCAAAATTACTACAGCTTGATAAATTCTAATGACGAAACAATTATAATCGAAATTTAGAATTGACAATTATTTTCAATTTTCTATAAACCATAAAACATAGAAGAGAATTAGAGATAATAAAAAGTACACAGATTACAATTCGAAGGAATAGTTAAGACCGACGATTCTTTAATTATTTTTATTCAATCGACCGTTCCAAAGGGCATGTTAAAAGATTCATTTGCAATGGTTCATTGTCTTTTAATATAATTTATAGCAGTACAGTATAATATTAATTAAATCGATTATATTAAATATTGTTTCTTTGTATGCACTGTGTAACCGAATAACGATACAGACAAGACTAGCAGGTGGTGACCTTCGGTAGCGCTACCCTCCTTCACTCTTTCCATTTCATTTTCTTTTTACCCCTAGCGCTAAGTAATAATAATTATATTTCTTTTTTTTTCTTTTTCTCTCTTTACAGTTTATCCCAACTCTATACTCAATCGACTCTCATCGTTTCTATCCTCTTTTCTTCTTTCTATAGCATGTGATCTTTCTCTCTCTCTCTCTCTCTCTCTCTCTCTCTCATTGTGTCTTGGCAGCGTTTTTGAACCATCAATGATAAATCTAACAGTGAAATAAATTACCAAAGGGAAGCCCGTTCGAACATAAAACGTGAGATGATCGATTAAAAGGGCGGTACGTATAATTGTCTCCTTTGCTGACAAAACATTATGTGTAGACAAATAGTGGCGATCTTTTTAAAGGCACAGGCAACTGACATAGAAACAAATCGGTGCTGCGTTAAATTCAGTATTGCAAAGTAATTACCCGAAAATTTGTCGACCACATGAATTTGTTCGGGTACTCGCACACCCCTACGAATGTCCTATCATCTAGTAGCACAATTTAAAAATCATTTATCCATGATCATTCACATCTTATTAACTCGTGACTTGTTAATATAATAAAGTCGTATTAAGATAAATTCATGAATCGACTATTTCCCCAAAAATTGCATTAAACTTGAATAGGTATGCGAATTGGTTTGATTCCAATTTTATCATCTTGACTGATTAGTGAATAGAGTTACCAATGCCTTCAAAATTTCATTGTGAATAGCATCTTGAATGTCAATGGATCGTCATGTTACCTGTATACGTTTATTATTTCAGTTGCGTTTAAACTGTCATTCTTTCTGTGAGTGTAAGTTATGATTGACTTGCCTACCGGTAGCGGTTTTCTTGTTCTTCTCTTGGCTTTTAAAGAAACAAAGACTGGTTCAAATTAAATTTTGGATGATGATCAGGTTCCAATGAAAGTTCCTTCCATTCCTTTCCTTCAGTAACAAATGCCTGACACTCTTTAAGATTAAAATTCTCTCACACAGTTTTTTAATTCATACAAAAAATTAAAAAACGTTTCTTAAATGTTAACTTTGTCTTGCGATTTCCGCAATCTAAGATACAAGCGTATGTACAAGAAAATAAGATAGTTCTCTCTTGCTTGAGAGAAAAAAAATTCAGGTCGGGAAGAGGTCGAACGGTGATTAAAATTTCATGATTTGCAATGATTCTCATTCTTCCGCGTACACACTGATTACTCCGTACAATTTACTGAACAAGATTCGGGTGAACGTGTTTTGTCTACCGGTGGCAGATTTGAAAAATCGCTAGATGAATGAGCTGCTAGCGCGTTGGCTTCCACGTTAGAATTCTGAATACGAGGCAAGCGAATCGCGTGAGTCACGCTTTTCGTTTGCGGATGAGAATAACGTGATGGATAGCGTGCGGCAACGTGTTGCCGCGACGATCTTTCTCGTTACAAATTGTATCAGCGGTGATCGCATCGCAGTTTCTTTGTGCCAAATACGACAAACTGAATGTCTCGGCATTCGTGAAAATTCATTCATCTTCATCTTCAATTTCACCAAGAAACGAAGCAAATTAATTACACAAGCTTCCGTTCAATTTTTGTTTCTTAAGTTAAAATTTTAATTTATCATGTTA
>NW_017135119.1:273862-284127 GCF_001652005.2 Ceratina calcarata | reverse complement strand
AATTTCATTTTTCTTAAACATAAAAAAAAAACCAAAGGCAGCATATTATAAATTTGAACAAATATAAATATATTCAACAAAATTACAACAGGCACATTTCTCCATAAACCAACCCACCCTCTCTTTGCACATTATCCAAATAAATAATAATTATAATTAACCCTTCGCGAACGATTATCTTTTTATACAAAGAATTCTCTAATTACACAAGATCAAACGAACTGGCCATACGATTGTTCGAGGAAAGAAGCTTTTTGATTCGTTGATGGTGAAACCGAGTGCGAACGTGTCGACCGTGCTTCGCCGATAAGACGTTGATTAATAAATTACCGTCTGTGTGTCTCACAATCCCGGTACAAACGAATAAACGAAATACCGGAGAGCGACGACCACAAAGGCACGACAGATTTGTAACTCCTCTAGCCGGCATTGAATTTTTCCAAGCAACCATCATCAGTCTATACGCTTTCTTTTTTACAAATAACGGAAATTTAATTATACAATAACGTGACGGAAAACGCATTTCGAAATTCGTCACATCTCTAAGTTTTCCGAAACATTACCGTGACATAAAAATGTATAATACATGTGCGTTGAACGTAAAAAATTGTGTTATAACATTGTAAACGAAATCGAAGACTTGAAGGGATTCGATGCCAGACAGACGTTTAACCCTTTGGGTTTCTAGTTCTACGTACTATGTGTATAGTTTATCGCGTTACGTTTAAATCGTGAAAAAGCTCGCTCTGGTAGCGGGCAGGTAGCTAAAAGAAACCCTGATCAGAAAGGATTAAACGACCCCGCGCAATGGAATTTATTACTCCTAAACATTGTAAAAATTATGAAAAAGGAAGGAATTCAGCGGTTGTGTTTAAAATCGTTTGGCAATGTTGTAAAATACAATATTCGTACAATAATGATCTACGCGGGAACGATTTATTTTCTACGATTAACTTAATAACCTGTTTCCCCTCTTTTTCCCGTCTTCTCAAAAATTTTCTTTCTTTTTACGAAATAAATTACACGGGTTCCCTTGGCAACAAAATATACGCGGTACAATTTTCAAATTCACTCGAGGCATCCAGCAAACGATGCATATTGAACACAGCGGGAAATATCATCAATAAATGTAAAAATACGTTTAGAACAACTAAAATCGCTCACTTGAGTCATCTGTAAAATATGTAGTTATCTATTTCTCGTTCGCTATTTTCATTTTCCGTCCGAGCTAAAAACAATTGTAAAAAATGTTGAACTTAAACGAACGTATTGAACGAAAAGCACCGATCGAATCGCAAATTAATAGGTTCGATCGGTATTCGAGCTGCCGGCTGAACGGAGTTCACGCATCGTACGGTTCTCGAACAGCGATACACACCATAATTATTACCGTGAAAAATAACACGCTGAGGTGACAAAGTGTATCGCCAAAGGAAGTCCAGATCCGGGTTACTTCCATCGACTACCGTCGATCGAATAATAGTCCTACGCGTCACGTCATTACAAATCGACAATATGCGAAAAATCGATGCCCTTGAACGAAACGCCTACGTTTCACTCTTTTTCGCTTTTTGAGGCGACATTAAGAAACACACGATTACAATATAACTAATGGAAAATATTTATCCACGATCAACTTACGATCGTGAACGCGTAAACCTTCTTTACACCGCAATTTCATTTTTTTTCCGTTGACTACTATTGAACAAGAAGACGACACGTGTTTTTTTTCTTTTACCCAAAGGGATTATATTCGTTTGGTTAACTCTTGGGAATATAACAAATGTAACTTGGAAAGCTTCGAATATACGTTGTTTCTCCTTTTTCTATTCCTCCTTTCTGTCTCATATTTTTCTTTCTATCGAGTTTCGTTATTCACGAGCTTTCATTGACCTGTTTTCGTTTTCAATAAACACCGACACCCTTCCCGCAGAATTGGAATACCACTAGCGAACGCTAATTTAGTTATGAACAAATAGAAACATCGAAAAGGCCAACCAATGGGATGTTTGAACGTAGCGATCTATCGTCGGGAGACGGCCAGCAATGAAGTCGAAGTACAGTCCGCACCATTAAATTATGCTTCTTTACAATTAGCTGTTGGTGCTTCGTATAACGCTTGTCGCGATCCTCGGCTGGTGTTCTCAGCCGTCAAACAATCATACGGCACATGCGTAACACGATAGTCAGCAGTGAATAGCACGCGGCTCGAGTCACGGAACTGCGCGATAACAAAAATCTAAGCACTACCACTAGCATTCCAAACTGTACAGCTTTGTGAAGCCAATATAACCTGGAACACACAATCAAATGAGGAAATCAAGTACAAAGCTTCGTACAAAATATCATAGAACAGAACGATCGTGACAGATTAATCGCAAATAAACTGTAGACAGATTACTCACTTTCTAATGTGTGAACGAGCGGCTGGCAGTGTGTCCGGACTCTCCTTCAGGACGAAGTGTCGTATTCCCAATATGTAATGTTCTAAATACGATGGCCAGTCAATTTGTTTGACGTCGAACATGAACGTCTGTCGGTCTTCGGGACTGAGTTGCTCGGCCAAGTGCCGTACGTTGTCGTCCCGGAAGTTCCACTGTTTCGTACTAAAATACTCCAGGCACGTGGCAGCCTTATGGAGTTTCGACTGTATAACGACCATGATGGTCGGTTTGCCCTTTATACGAAGGAAAAAGTCTAAAATGTGCGCCGGTATCAGGTGCTGGAAGAGTATGCACATTTTGTTGATGATGACGGAATTGTGGCATCGGCCACCTGGGTACCAGATGACGTCCTTCGGCGGGTGAATCCGGCTGTACTTGAACACGAGGTCGACGAACTTCTTCCAGGTGATCGGGTTCTGCTGACCCGTGCAGCAGTTGTACACGGGGATCGTCTTCGTGCGATTCGTCGCCGTCCTCCACGCCGCGCAGATCATTAGGTTGATCACTATGTCCACCGGCACCAGGTCCGCTATTTTGTCTTCGTGGCACAGCATGGATCTGTGATTGCAGATGTATTTATTTTTCCTGTGCTACAACAATTTGACAGCAAAATTGCAGAATCCTCGTTGGTTTTACCTGAAAAAACCTTTGCCAGCAGCGGCGATTATTCCAGTTGGCCCGTTCCAATTATCCACCCATCCGGCCACCGGTTCCTTGTGCGACGAAAGCACGATGGATGGTCTGACGATGGCGACTGGCAAATAACCGGACTCCGATTGTAGGAGCCTTTCGGTCAAGGCTTTGGTGAATGTGTACGTGTTCGGCCGGTTGCCGATTAACGTCGGCGTTATATCGTCGACCATTTTCGCATCCATCACTTTTGTCAAAGCGATCACGTGTTCCGGTTCCGCGGACAGCGGATAGATCTCCTCGGCGACGTCTTTGCGATCGCAATTACAATATGCCGTGGAGACATGGATCAGGGCCTTTGCACAGACGAAACGTATATAGAATTTGCATGAATTAATGCATTTAGCAAATTGTACATATAAAGTAGATACATAAAATGTATGTAGAAAGGTTGTTACCTCTAAATTGTGCATCCTATGGCACAAGTTTAACAACTGTTTAGTGCCGACCATGTTAATGGTCACGGACAGCTTGAGGGCTTCGTCGAATTTGACGGTGGCGGCGGAATGGAAAACGACGGACACATCTCGGATCAGCGTGTTTTGATCGGCCTCCGAGATGCCCAATTCCTGCTCGGTCACGTCTCCAGCTATGGGTATCACTTTCGATAACTCGTGCGGAGCGTCTTGTCGTAATTTCTCGAACAGCTGATTAACACAGTATTATATTTGTACAGTAATAACATTGTATTCATAATTATTCAATTTGTGCATTTTATTTACAAAATTAAAGTAATAAATCATACCGGTCCATTCAATAACTCCCGCAACCTCTGCTTGACGTCCTGACCCCTTTTAGGTCTCATCAGCAGGTAGATGTTCTTTATGCCGGGACAAGATCTGAGCAATTTCTCGACAAGAACTTTGCCCATGAAACCGGTACCACCGGTAATGAATATGGACCTATCTCTGTAGAAGTCCTTCACGGACGTGCACTGAACGCCACTTATTGTGCTCATTTTCGCGCGTTCGTCTTCTGGTGTTCTCTTTCTGTATCTTTGGAAAGCACGGAATGATCCTTAATTGCGCCCCTCTCTTCGGACGACCTCTCCAACGGTGACGTTTACAAAGATGTATTCTTTTTCACCTACTTTCTGGAAGCTCCTTAAGATCGCTTACTTTCTTCCTCCTCTCTGTCCCCTCCCTCTTGGGCTTTAGCTTTGGTCTCGATACGGTCTCTGTTACTTGCGTAGTAAACGTGTACGTCACAAATACGTATTTTACATATGTTTATTTATATTTCTATCTGTGTTTTGAGACTGTATAAGTAGCGGCAGACGTAAGACGACTCCCTCAGAGACAAAGAAATCAGGTTTGAGAGTGTTGGAACGAAAACTGGCACAAGTTCACACCGTTCCAGGTTTTTCCAAGCCGGATTCGAATAGATCTAATTTCTACTGGACTCATTTCGTGTCGCCCTGCAATCACAGTCTTTACCCAGCTGAAAACAGAGCAAAAGATACGGAAATTAAGATCGATCGAAGTAAATCCTATTGTCACTCGTTTCTTGTCACGTACAGGATAAATCAGTATGAAATATCGACGTTCACTAGTCATTGAGTTTATTATCTAGCCTGACGAAAAATTAATTTAAAATTATGATAAATTCATTTAACAATCTTCATAACACAATGAGCATGTTTTAATGAAGTTATATCACAAAACGCGTAATAGATTGTTGTCTTAAGGACGTATTGGCTATACAGTCAATCCCAAAAGTGTATGCACTTTAGAAATGCATTTTTTAAAAAGAAATCAGACGTAGGAAGAACATTGCTGATAATAAACAACAAAAAAAATTTTCGATTTTTCCGAGATTTTTCCAAGGGGTACCCCTTCAATTTCTTCCAAATTTTCGTTTTTGGCCAATAACTCCCAAACCGTTGAATTTACGGGAAAATTGTATACAACCTTTCTTGTAGAGGACGATGAGATCTACAATTTCCATGTAAATTTTTTTCGCTAGCGTCAATAGTTAACGAGTAATTTGCAAAAAACTGTTTTTTCGTTTTTCGCTAATAACTCGTAAACTATTAATGCTAGCGAAAAACTTTTAGACAGAAATTGTAGATCTCGTCGTCCTCTACAAGAAAGGTCCTATGCAATTTTCCCGTATCTCCAAGGGTTTAAGAGTTATTGAGGAAAAACAAAATTTTTTTCCAAAAGTACGCCGTTTCGACGCTGGTATGGTCGGATTTTGTCAACATCAATAAAATGCCATATAATCATATGTAACTCATTAAATGTCGAAATTAGAAGGAAAAGAACTTCTATTTGAAGCATTTTTCGCAATTTTGAAAAAGAAATTTTTCGTCAGCGTCAATACTTAATTGGATATTTCCTTCTATACTTTTTAGTACGTAGCTATTTATTATTAGCATTATTCTTCCGACGTCTGATTTCTTTTTAATTACAGGAAATGCGTTTTTCTAGGGTACATAAACTTTTGGGACTGACTGTACAGTCAATACATCGTTAAGTGCTAATTATAAGTGCCGGTAGTGATTTCCATACTGACAACATGATTTTTAAAGAAACAAGCTATTAATTAAGCCCGATTACCATTATGCAAAAAATATGAATAAAGAACTAAAGAGCTACTGTAATGATTTCATAGGCCACGATGAACATAAATTATTAATTCTTTTTTCCTTTCAGAGTTCACAGTAAAAACAAACAACCCGCGAAGTACCGCTTCCCATTTATAAATTCAACAATATTAAACATTTTAGCGATATCGAAGTTAATCCTTCGGTTGCTTTGAAATAACACACAGTCTTGAAACCTGTCTGCATCCATTCAGTTCTGATAATCAATTTTACGGAGGAAAAGAGACACGAAGAAACAGAGAGGAAAAAAGCGCTTATATTTCTGGTTCTCGCGAGCGAATAATAAAAATAAGAAACGGGGTCGGAGTGGATACGAGCCAACAGATCCGGACATTCTTTATTTTGCTCAAATATCAAGTAACAACAGGATGCGGACCTTGACCGTGCACACTTCGTTTTCACAAGCCAAATGTACTTACTTTATAAAACGAACGCATGCATCGCTACAATTTATGATTTAACATATAGAAGGAATTATCGAAGTGCTCCTGGCATTCATTGCTTAGTAACACCATGAAGTACGGAATTAGATATAATCCCTGATAAGCACTGTAATCTAATGACAGCTGGTTGACAGTCATTCAACTGGAATGCAATGTTTCTAATAATTATATTCCAGTTTTTACGTAACTCACGATTCATAAACAAAAGCGTGAAATAAGAATTGAACACAGCAGAGAAAGTGAAAGAAAGCAAAAACGAAGGGAAAAGCAAACAAACATAAACGATAGTTATATCTACCAGACGACCGTGTGAAAATATCAGATTTTTCGAAGTCGGTTTAGGCTTGATTAAAAACACGTTCTTCTATGAATTGCATAAATTCTGGACTCGAACCGAACTTGTATCTCGTACTGTATAAGCGTTTCATGCGAGAAAGGGAAGGCGAGGGAATTATCGTTCGGTGGATTTCCTTATCAGACACACCTTACACGCATACAATCTTCTTTAACGTGTAATATCCCCGCGCTTCGAAGCGTCTATTTGAAAAGTTTGCAATCGAACACTCGCTGCCTTATCTTTTTCAAATTATATAAATCATAAAGGGATAAATTTTATCAAATCTCAAAATGTGCTCTACAAATAAGGAGAAAAATCATATTAATATTATTTAATAATGACACATAGTAAAATTGTAAAACTGTTATTAAGCACCAAATTATTTACTTTGATACAATTTGTTTCATTAAATTTTATTTGCAATTGTAATTGAGAACGTGTAATGAAATGTATGACGTAGCTCTTCTTATTAGAATTGCAAAAGTAACGAAACAAATACTTCAGAATGGCATCAGCAAACATTCATTCATTTGTTTTATTTCTTCAGCGTTTCTCACGTGAACATCTTGGCTCCTGATATCACGTTTGTTACGTGTGTTTCGCACAAGACAGGATAAAATCTGCGATAGTCTCGAATTCAACTTATCTCTCCTCTAATATCTAGCGTCTAATGAGCAACTATATTTAGCGGCAGGTGAACACGAAGCAAAATTAAAAATAGAATCGCGCTTCTATTCTACGCGAACATATACTTATACAAGCTAATTCCTTAGCAATAACAAAGGAGACAACGGTAAATTACCGTTGATCGTAATTGGCACGTTTCTTCAACATAACATGGCAATTATAAATATAGAGATAAAACAGAGCTCGTTGACTTGTTGCGTTTGGTAATAAAAATGAAAAATGAGATATTTACTTATTATTATAGAACATATTAGGTCATAATTATAAATGTATTTAGTTAGTATAATGGCATCTTCATCGGTACACATAAATGAGTCGCCCTTCTGAGAATACATTTTCTAAGTACGATGACAGCATAATTATACCTATTGGAAATCTTATCATAAAAAAGTATCATGTCAGATAAAGCACGTGCAAATTCCCAGAAGCTTAACTCGATAATCTTTAAATACACTAAGAACAGGATATGTGAATTCAAGTTGATCTGTAAAATATATTCATAATGCTGTATGTAAAAATGTGTACAATATTTCATGACTGATTAGGTACTAATTAACATGTAACTCATTCATGTGTTAAAAAGTTCAAGCGACAAATGTCCTGTCATTGTTTCATGCTTCCGTCACCGTGAGTCATTCTAATTTATGCACATGCGATGTTAATGGATTTATCATCCGTTAAGTTTGAGCAAAGGGAGTCTAGATCAACGCTTCACCGGTCTTTGACAGGGATGGATTATACGATCGATATACGGGATTCCTTTTTAGATCATGACATCTACATAACCGGAAACAAGGAATTGTTTTAATATCCAGTTGTGAGTAAAGCGTTAGAAGAACAGATAATTCCTTCGATTTTATTTGTATTACTGTACGAATAAACGAGGGACGGTTAGCGAGCGAGATAACAACGCCAGACCCAGATTCAATAAGAAGATTGATTATAATTAGCATTAATTAAGAATTCGTGGTATTATAAGAGTTATCGACCCTCTGACCGAATTTGATGAGAAGAGTTTCTTGCCTGAGATCAAATTACAATTATTTGACTCGTTAAATAAAAGATTGTGTGAGCCAAACGATTTGCTAGAGATTTAAAGGGAATTTGTGAGAGAATGTGGTAGAAACGAGCCGAGAAACGCTCTTTAGAAGCGTCTAGTAGAGTCTAGAGAGAAGCGGTTCCGTTGGGATTCTAGGTCAGCGTCCCGGCCTCGAAACGGTCACGAGAACCCGCCCGTTTCCTCGGCCCTCGGCCTCGGTAGACCAAGAAACAAGGAAGAAAAGAGAGGAACATTGCTCGACCCCGTTACACGAAAATCCGTTATGCGACGGACTGACTGACGCCGACCAATCGACCGACCGACTGTCACAAGACTTCGTTTCCTTTTCGTTCCTTTCTTTTTATAAGTGAACTTCCATTTACACGTTGTCGGGCGGAAGTACAGTCAATGTTTGATTAAATTCTATTTTAGATAAAAATATCTTCAATGCTTTCTCTCATAAATTAATTAAGAACGATGACAGGTGCATGTCATTAGAAATTATATTATAATTGATATAAGTAGCAGCGAATGTTCAGTTGAAATAAACGAAGAACAATGAACAGGTCGCGCTGTTTATATGTACATACTATTTATCTCCTGGGAGATACTAAATGGAGTTCCACTGTACCACAGTAGCTACGTTCCTCGCGTCTCATCCCCATTCAACCTATTTCTCGTATATTAAATGGAGACGAAACATCGATATGAGAAAATAAGTGATGGTATGAATTTTTAATATCTTCACGTACAGTCAAAGAATATTTCTATTTATTTAAGAATATTTTTATTTCTTTTAAGAGTCGAAGAGTAATTATGGTAGAGCAACGTGACTTCAAAGGGAACAGATTTAATTAAATCGAAAGGATGGGTCGTATTCCCATATAAGAGAAAACTACAAGGGATAATGAATAGATAATAACCAAGGGAAACGAGCATGTATCGCGGGAACGAGGTTGTCGAAACATTATTTTTCATGTCCCGTTTCGTGCCGTTGAATTTGATAATATGCCGTAATGCACAGAGCTAGAAGTAATTTAATACCGACGAGCACTAAGCTAAATTAGACATTAAACTCTGCGGTGCCGTGCAACTGAGAATACCTCGCGGACGCAGTTATTTAAGAATGTACACTTTATAAAAGTGAATATTTCAAATCTGTAGATTTCGTCGAATATATTTAAGAGCTAAAAATAGTCGAATGGCATCAAAGTGATATCGAAAACGAATCAATTTGCATTTGAAATCGTCATGAATAATTCCGATACGTGAATAAAAATAAAAAAATAATACCTCTAGAATACGGACAGAATGTCTGAACAGGCTAAACATAATAGATAAATCGATGTATACTTCAGTTGATTTGAACTTCTTTTTCACCCTCTGTGTTCGAGTTTACTTTTCGAAACCTATTTCCCCCTAACGGTGTCTTCAAGCGATTTCCAACAAATTTCATCTCTCTCTTTCACCGACCGTCTCCTCACCGTCCTTTTCTTCCCTCCCATTATGTCGAGGATCGATACAAAGCGCGCGTCGCTGTAGCCATCGGTTTTCGAACATCCATTTGGCTGATCGCCAAGAAATATACGTCGCACGTAACTCCGGCACCATTAAACGCGTCTAGTAGCTTTAATTTATTTCATAAACTCGTTAGAAACTAGGTTTCTCCAAATATTTATTATCATATTATGCCGTGTTATATCATTGACGTATCACATTCTCTGTTACCGATGAATTCGTGTAAAAGGAAAGCTCTTCGAGGACTTCCTTCTGTTTCGAGCGTAAGAAATTTAATAAACACTACACGCATAGTAATTAACTTAGCGAAGTTTCGACTGCATCGAACCTTTACTTTCAAGCGTTTGTAACTTTCTCCAGGAAGCTGTAATTTCTAATAATCGATCAAAGAGGATGTTGAAAATTTCTGTATCGCGATGGAATACATATATTTGAATCCTGGTTAACGAAGAAATGATAGAACAATTTTATTTATAATGAATTTTCAATAAAATCTCGA
>NW_017135119.1:267142-273674 GCF_001652005.2 Ceratina calcarata | reverse complement strand
CATTCATGGGTGATAATCAGTTATCGAATTGTTGCTAACATTAAAATTTTTTCTTACAATTAGACTCTCAACTAATCGTTTGCTTAAATGATTTATTTCGATCTCTTTAACATAATTCTAACTGAATTAGATAAATTATAAATTAAAGTTATGATTGAAATATTCATTTAGTAGATCTTTAGTAGATTAATTACTTGCATATATGATTCTAACTAATCACATTAGAATCTTTTTCAAATTTTCATGAAATCACTAAGTTGTTTTTCCATACATGTAACAAGATACTAAGTTGTTTTTCCATAAATGTAACAAGATACTAAGTTGTATTTCCATACATATGTTGTTTATTCACTAAATTTTCCGGACTTTAATTATTTAATCACACATAAAAGTTATGAGGGGAATTCCCTATTAGAATAAGCTAATGACAAGTATAAAGCTTAGATCGAAGTTTGAACAGGCTATTAGAACAGAATTTATTACTACCCTCATCTTTCCATATTCGTTTTACGCGTTTGCCAAAGTATTTGTTCCTGACGTACAAGATTACGGTCGCTTGTGACAATATTTGTGCAAATTGTATAAAAAGAGTTCTCTTATACGCGTACGGATTTTTCATCTGTGGAGGAGGACGTATCTTTATGCATGGCAGCGAATTCTAACCATGACGTCCGAGAATAACAGTTAAAAGTAACATTACAGTATAACAAGGAGATGATTGAAATTCCATGTCGCGTTCCATTCGAATCGTATCATTCTTCCTGCGATCATTCTCGCATTATAATTCGGAAGCCGATGACCTCCTGACACGCTTTCCATAGAAACTGCTTAAAAGTATTACATCAGAATTATACTAATTTCTCATTTGATTCGATCAAACGTCATCTAAACTGTCTTCTTAAATTCGTTTAACCAGATTATGGCTGTACGTCGGAAGTAGTGTCAGGTGAGAATGAATGTTCAAAAATTATACAAATGATTTTACATCGTCGCGACATAGTCCCTGTTTAAATGCAGATTGAATGAAGGGAATACCGATAACATGTACTGTAAATATACATGCCTGGCTCGTGAACTTTGGTTTGACAACCGAGAAATAAATTAAATTTTCACGGCCGACGCGTTAAACCGGTTTATAAATTATGGTAACAAAATCATCACACGATTCGCTGACGATTCCGTTGACAATAATTAATTCTATTTCCATTGTATGCAGATTCAAACACTTAGCCTGCATTGATTTAGATGTTAAGTTGTTCGATTACAAATGAATTTTTCAATATTTTCGGGAATACGAACAATGAAAGAATTATCAATTCCGTTTCGCGGAACTTTCGGAAGACAATGAAAAAATCTGACTCTCGTGTCAAAAGTGTTTGACCGTAAAAGAAATAGGTCAATAGAATTGTTAAAATTTCGTCGACGCGCCTAGAGTTTAAAGCAAACGAATCAGGTCAATAGAATACAATGCAAATGAATCTGCAAATTTTTTGGCACTGCTGCGGAAATACGACTAATGATTGATTTAATTATTAGATTGCGGATTTTTATGTAAAATTAAACATTTTTAATGTCAATCTGGAAATGACATAATAATTAATCTTGCTCTTAAAAAACGGTAATATGCATTTGATTTTTGCACATCGAACACATTTTCTATATTTTCCACAGGTAAAATTTTTCAATAAATACGCGAAATTTTTTTCCACATACTCGGCGGACAAAGAAAAAAATTTAAGTCGTGCGTCAAAAGTATTTGACCGCTGTGGGACGAACCGACGATTTTTCTGCGAAGAATCGTAAAAATTTCGTCGACGTTCCGCGCGAGACTTCAAAGCAAATATGCTCGATCAATACGCGTTTGATGGAAAGCAAAACGGGTGAATGAGTGAATTGACGAGAGATTTCCGCGTACAAAATCTTCCCAGAAGCGCATATTACGTTTCAGCAAACACGCCGCCTGCCATTGGCGTTTGTGGGAAAACTTTGCAGGTATCCATGAAAAAAGTTCAAGCGAATTGTTAGATATTCCTTGTCCCGTGTAATTAATTATTCTGGGAGCAGGCTATTCCACGCGATTTTACACAATTCATTAAGAGCAACAATTTTCTAACAACATAAATTAATCAATTGCGTTAATTTTAAAAAACTTCATTATTTCAATGATACAAAAAATTATCGTTATTATAATAGCATAAATGTGATCTGTTTAAGAATGCAGGCACTTCAGTGTCATCAAGATATTTAAATAATTGAATGAACGTGATCCGAAGGTGAAGTAGTTATTAAGTTATAGCAATTCATTACCTTGTCTTTTTTGTCACCTATCATACAACTACATAAAACAGATAAATATGTGTAATTAGTTTATACAAAAAAATAATAAATTCACTTGAAAAAAAAAGACATTATTATTACAACTAGCGTGCAAATTAGCAGCAGATTGGAAATCAAGTAAATACGTCTGATTGATTACGATAACGAAATATGACTAGATCGTATACTTTTTTTGAAGTATGCAATTCGAAGTCAATGATGACGGATGTGTAAGTAAAAATAAAGGAGACACGTGAAAAAAATTGAACTTCCACGTAGAGATTGGAATAAATAGATCTTCAAGAAAACACGTGAATTGAACGTGAACGTGAACTTGTGGAATCCACGATATTGAAGATACTGTGTACGAAGATAATATTATGCACAGTCTTCAATTTATTGATCTTGTCATCACTTTTGACATGAAAATAGATAAATACATACATTTTATGTAAAACTCATCAAACTAAATGATTGTTCGTCAGCCTCTGGAACAACTGCTAGATTCTTATATTAGAATTTAAACTGTGATTTTTACTTTGATCTTAAATGCTTCGTTTCTAACTGTTAGTCTTCAAATATTACTTAAAATCTTGTACTCATAATTCTCGACTGTTCCGGTTTTACGACCTATTAAAAAAACAGATTTGCGTGGACTTCTCAAGACTGACAGCTTAAATTATATCTTTTTGCCATTTGGTTTTTGTTCCGTCATCAGGTTGAAATATGAAGGATATGTTGCTATATACCAATGTCAATGGGCATTGACCCTGATCGGAGAAGAACGAAGTGAGAGGGAAGTGTCGGCGAGTAGATGATGACACGCTTCCCCCGCGGGTACGATGAAATTTCCTCTTTAAACAGACGCGACGCACGGTGCTATTAAACGATTCGAACCTCCGGTAAGGTAACAAGTTTAATTCCTGCGGATTCTTCTTATTTCGCTAAACAAGCTAAACTGGTTTCACTTTAAACGCAGGCCAGCGTGCTGCACCGAAAAAGATTGCCTGTTCGGATGAACGACAGGCGATATCCGAAGATACGTGCATATCCGCTCACGCTTCTTCGACTTTAATCGCTATTTAAATTTAAAAACCAACTGAATCTAAAAACTGTGGATTTTTATATATTCATAGGAAATTTCAATATTAAAAATACATTCATTTAATATGTATTTGAGTAAATCTTCTAGGGAAGTATTAGGACTGAATAAACAGCGATAGAAAATAGTTTTTAATTTTGAATTGTTGCAACGATTTATCGATATCTCTTAGTTTCGTTATTTCCTGACTTGAATTTTTCTGAATCGAGTAATTCAAAACTGAGATAACGAAACTTAATGACAATGTAATAAAAATTGTAATGAAACATATGAATGATAAATTTTCTTCAAATTTTTCGCTTACCCTTTCTATGGCAACCGTCATTGGATTTTAACCTTGGGCCTCTCTATGGAAAAGGAACATAAAAATAGAAAGGCATGTTAGAACCGGTTTTACTTAAAAAATGAGAACAGGAATTGCAAAATGATCAACAAAATGTTAATTGCTATCTTGTGCAGTTTAACTCTTGAACAGTATTTTATTATTTCAATGGACGATATAGAATAGAATTTTAATCTTTCATATATGTATATCCTTATTTCATATGAATTCTTGCACACTCCTTTAAAAATGCAATGCATACATCATTAATTTCCGATAATCCGACTAATTATCAATTATCTACTGATACATCATGGGATATAATTTAATATACTCTTAATTTGAAAACTTATGAAGCAATAAGTACTTAAAACACGTTAAACAATGAGAAGTTAATATAAGACGTATTAAGAAAAGTAGCACGTTTACGAAACGCGGCATGGTAGCTTCGGTTTGGAACAATGCTCACCACAAATTATCGAAGACTCAACGAACACCAGTGAACGAAAGAAAACTGTTGAAGACGAAAATTCGTATCGATGACTTGTACGATCGAACGCGTTTCGATGGAAAGCTGAGCCAGTCGACGCGAACGATAACTCGCCTCGAGTACAACTAAGTAATAGCGATATGTGGGCCAGCCACTTTGAAGACGAGCCGGCTTAACGAAAGGTGTACTGAGCGTATCTGGGCCCGATCCGAGTTCCTTATACCTCTCACTGTGTGAGAGGCCACTTGACAACTTCTCCCACCATTTTTCGACCACCTACCATTGACACATCAAAGATCGTCGCACGCGTATAACACGAATTCGTGCGATGAGCTCCTTTGTTGAACTTTGAAATAACGATCAAGAGTACAAGTAAAGGCCTTTGAGGTATGATGACATCAGTCATCGTCATTACCAAGGAGAAAAATGTACAGCTGAATTTACCACTTTTCGTTTTCAAACATTACGCAGTACACTCTTAATAAAATATTAAACGAAGGCAAACACACTTCTGTCTTCTGTGAACACGGAATCCATCAGTCGCTGCGTATCTGTAATTTGTATCGTTTAAAAGATAATACGTATTAAAACGTTAAACATGTAACGTTTTAATGAATGAAATCGTGTGAGAGATAAGACCTGAATTATGGTATACCCTTTCTAACACTTGTATCGATAGACTTTTGATGATTAAGCGGTGCAATGAGACGTGCGTCGAACACAGATGGGACCGCTTCGTATTCAGATTAAGTTTCATGCGTTTATGACATTGTGCAAGGAATTCTTATATGGTGCACTGCATTTTGAAATAATTCGCTGCCAACCATTGTGCTCGATACCTTGATCTCTTTTGCCCTGGCCATAAGATGCCTCGATGACTTGACCATGATTTCTCATTTGTTTACGCCGTGTAAAATAATAAAATTAATTGTGTGTAAATTGTTTACTGCTGTGTTATTAATTCGTGTTCCGCGCGTACATTTACCTTCTCTCCAAAACAAGAAATCGTGTTTTTGTCTTTATGCTGGACCAGCGAAACTTGATCACATTCTTTCGATATTACGTAAATTGAACGAGAAATAAATATACTAACGACGTATTTCCTTTCCAATTTACAAGTATTGTGGCACATTTATTTTCGTTTAATTCAATCAGACTAAGCGATTTCGTTTAAAGAACTGCTACTACTTACATCAGAGATCCAAATTAATGTTAAAAACATGCAGAGTATATGTAATATTTTTTTTCACCTTACCTAGTTCATGATTTAAAATTGTAAATTTTTAATAAAAACATTGTTTGAAAATTCCAATAATCAGTTAAGATTATAAGTAAGAATTATACGTAAGTCTTCAAATGAACAGCATTACATATTTATTAAATTCTGCAACATAGAAGTAATCACGTTCTTTTTTTTATTTCTGACAAATTATTAATTTATGGTAATTTCAACTATACATGAATTTATACGAAAATTTAGTTCAAACAATAGAGTCAGTTTTAAAACAGTAGATCAACACTAGTAATTCTCTCTTCAATGAACAGAAAGAATTTCATGTCAAATTATGAAATGATTTACGAAACTTGTAACATTTTATTACTGTACAATGTGTTTACGTGCATGAGCTCCAGATGTAAGAGTACTTGTTGGAAAAATTGTGACCGTGCAAACATTCTTTCACAACATCCTGCGAGGTACGGCTTGTCTACACGTGAAGGATAAGAAAAAGAAGGGAAGAATGCAGTACGCAGCCTACACATTATACGCAGCAAAACGTTCTGACACAACGTGTAGTTTTAATACTATTCAATAATTGAGAAAATATAGCTTCATGTAACAGTTCCCAGGGACATGATCACCCATCATCTCATGTACTATCTGTCTACCGATGATCCTCTTGGTTCGAAACTACTTGAAACACTTTACGACTGTAGAAACAAAGTCTTAAAACACAGAGTTGCACTTTCTATATCTACTCGCTACCGTAGACCATTCATCAATTCGATTGAGTTTCATTTTAAGAAGCCGCATAATGGCTAATCGCGATTTTATATATCGAAACATGATCGACTATGGTACTACTTTCATGTAATCACCCATTTAAAAAGTTGCCGGATTAACATGATCTCAATTACTATCGATTGTAGTCAGCGCGATGCGAAAGAATGCAAACAATGGAAAACAGGTTTGAGAAACTTTACGAAGTATACACGTTTCTCCGCGCAAGATCGTCTCGATAATCGAGATTCAGGAATAGGTAATAAACAGTTGCACAAATCAGAAACATACCCAGGCTCGCTT
>NW_017135119.1:261152-267013 GCF_001652005.2 Ceratina calcarata | reverse complement strand
TGGTAGCAACAGCATCTATCAGGTTCAATTCTCTTTTATCAGTCATCGAATCATTTGCGAATTTTTATAAAAAATAAAACAGCTATGACATCGATTTAAATAGAAACTCTTTTCGTCATGTAAACTGTTGATATTTCATGCTTTTGTAAATTCATTTACATTCGAATGATTACATTCAATTTGTCTGTAAATATTTAAAAGTCTGCAGTCTACTCACAATTCAGAGACAACAGATATAAACTACATTTATAACTATAATTTTTGTACAATGAATCTAGAAATAAGAATACGATACAATTTCACAAATTTCGCTTGTTGCGCGATCATCAAAGATTTTTTCATTAATACTCGCACCGGTAGAGGTATATAACCAACGTATAGATTTTATATCTAATTACGTAAAAATGAAAAACATATTCCTGGTTCTTGATGTAACTAAATCTATATTTAGTGAACTTTCAAAAAACTTGAAACACTTGGCGTATCTTTAGAATATAATATATAATCTGTCCCTTTTTAGTTAGGAAGAAGCGAAAAAGAAGAAAAAGGATGTTTTGTCTGTATATTTTTAATCTTGTATGTTTGATACATTCGCTTCGCATCACATGCAAATAAGTTCGAATACGTTCGGAATATGAAGCCTGACGATCGAGGATATCCGGCCCAAAAGATTTACGATTTATAAAATATATAAATAAATTCGCATAAATTGGAAATGTATTACAATTGGACCTGATATTCGACAGTTCATCGTGTGTAATCTTGAATATCTTGAGTCATTTGACATTGTTTTGATAAATTATTTGTAATGAGAAAGCTGTTGGACCTGGTTTTACGCTTGTTTTCCACATAACGTGGGGTCAGTTTTCACAAGCGATTTACTGATCAGTGAAAAGTGCCTCCAAGCAGCTTGTGCACCGTGTGTACCGGTTTATTAGAGCGTGACTGAAAACAGAAGCTGATTCTAGGAGAACGAAGGAGAACGGGCGAATCCTTTGCTCTCCCTTTTATATTTCCATCATGTTCAACGACCGCTTTCGTTAACATTAACACGAGATTCTCGTCGATACTCGAAAATGCATACAAATTCTAATAAGCTACGTCACAGATTCTGGCACGTGCAAAAGATTGCTTTATTTTAATTTCTGTCGATGATGACAATGAATGAAATTACATGAATACATATTTTGCAAGAACGTGTCCTTTCTATTTTATGTCTTTCAAACGAAAGATTCAATTTTATGGTCACGCTAAGGACAATTCTCAACGACGTTGTGTCAACGTCAGTACGTGCTACATGACGCATGAAAAACATGCCGAATTCATATTCAAATATCAGCCAAAAAAGTCGTGTCGAGCACATGTTTACAGAGTATAAGAATATAACGTATATACGAAATTTAAGCATGAATAAAAATTTATGGAGACTTGCATACGTCTAATGAATGTTTTTGAAAAATGATGAGCTGTAGGACAGTTTTCTTAAAGTTGAAAAGTTAAAAATAGATTCGCTCTATATGACTAAATATGTCCAGAGTTCAGAACGTATTCAACGAATTTCATACATACTAAACGTGCTTAAATGGTAACAACAATACTGGTTATATCTTGTGACATTATTTTATCGGACACCAAATGGTTAAAAGTTTATATAGCGCATGTAATATATAAATCATATATGATCATAATACGTATAATACATTGAATATTAATCGGCAATTCCAATATGTAAAAAAAATATTAAAGAAACGCAGTACATGCAAATATTTGATCTCTGCACGTCGTGTTCTTTTAAATCATTTAAAATTCAAACTCGTAAACAAGTGCAATCTAATTATCAGGTGCGTATTTGTAGGAAATCACTGTACCACTTATATTTTAAAAAAACAACTTTTTTCCTACATCGAACAGTAGCGATTTGATAAGAAATATGTAAAGCTCAGAATTTTATCAAGGATATCATGACATAACTCGCAACTGCATAACACGTTTATAAATAAATAAATAAAATGAGGTAGAAAATAGGAAGGTGTACAACCAGCCAGTAAATAAAGTGAAAATACAGCTTTAATTGCTTGGAATCATGTTACTTGAGCTACTCCTTCCACTATCTGCGTAAGTACGTACGAAATCATTTACGAGCAGTGCTTGGTTCGCTTTCGCGGATCGAAAGACAATGGCCTCTAATGGCGCTCCACGTTACTCCCTGAAAATCTCTTACAGCGCGATTCGGTCTTGCAATCATGGCTAATGATCGTCATTTTAAAATGACTTGACGAAACAAACAGGCAAATTATTGACTTTCCCGCGACTGTTTTGCAACGTCACGACCTCCCGAATGATATATAGGCACATATTCACGTACCTTACTCGCGTGAACATTTTCATCGATGATGAAATACAGATTTTTCACTTAATGAAAAAGTATTCGATGAGTAGATAAATTCGTGTCCGATTTGAAATAAAATTTGAACACAAACATTTTACATTTTAAGACAGAATTTCATTGATCCATTAAGTAACTAAGACTATTTTTTACCATCTTTCTGAAGGGATCTGGATTTTTAAAAATCATGTATTAATTTTTACAATAACCCAATATTTTAATTTAGTATAAACCATCGAGCCAAAACCGAGCTCCTCTCAATTCTTCTCAAACCGTGCAAACAACCTTCGGGCTTTGCGAAAACCGAGCCGATCGTAAAACAAGCTAATGAGCCACTTAAGGCACAGTCCCAATAACGTTGTTTCGAAAGTAAGGACGTTCGTGTTAGAAAGGAAAAGCTCTACTCGAGTCGAGTACCAATGTCCACACCACGCGGATACAGGTCATGGTACAAAAATTGACTGGCCGCCTCAATTGTTTGCTCTTATGCCTTTTCTTCGAAGACGCGCCGGTCTAAATTCCTAATTAAAGTGCTCATTTCATCGAAGGACACGGTTTATTAGTTTTGCGTACGATATAGTCGTAGTTCGTTTCTAAATCTGGGCCATCAAGGTTCTATAACGCAAGTGGTTAAACAGCTATGTGAAAATTGAGACGTTAGAGCAGCCAACCCAGCAACCCTCCGATAGTCTTTATGTGTCGAGCGTCGACGTTACCGCCTACTATTTATTTCCAGGCTGTGTAATATTCATTATAGCGCAGCTCAGCGAGAGAGCCAAGGGTTTCCGTTGGTTGGGCATACGTGCTTATTACACACCGGCACGAGAAGAAGCCATCGCGAGCATCAACCCTTTTACGCGTGTTGGAATGGGCGAACGCGGAAGCAACGCGTCGCGTATTGATCACGTTCCACGGATTTACCGACGCCAGATAATAATACTTTCAGGCGACAAAATCAGGCTCGCGCTGGCTTTTCTTCCTTGTGTGTCACTCCACTTTACAAACGGCGACATGCGTACAGTTTATCAGGTTTCTCTCCTACATTATTTCATATGCAACTAATCCCCGTAGCATGACACTATCCAATTTTCAATCATATATTCATGTGCGAAATAAAACTGAATCAAGAGAAGGCTCGTCGAAATTCAAAAGATTCAACGCCATTAAATTTGAAATTGATTTTAACCTGAATAAGACTTAGAGTGAAAACTCTGTATTCATGTAGATAAAAAATGTATTAGATATTTTATATTCAGAAGAGAAGAAAGGTTTTGATAATTAAGGAATCGTCTATTACGTAAACGAGAAATAGAAATACTGAAAAATACGGTGTAATTCTAAGATGAACGGAATTTTTGATCTCTTTCTAATTTAAGGTAGCGAGACTAACAATAAGAGATAAGTTTCCATTGTACGCAGAGTAAAAATGTCTATATTTATTGCACCAGATAACAGTGAAAGCGATGAAATCGTCACAGGTCGTATTACTCAACAGTTTGACACCGGTTCAAGCACAAACACATAGCAGCTAAAATTATAATGACAATAACGGCCCAATGCGTTTAGCTACACCGCGTGAAGCGATAAATCTTTTGACAATATGGACACTATCATACTTGGGGAATACACAAAGAAGAAATTGTCAAGTGTGATGAATGGTAATTACGTCTAATGAACGTGAAACAGAAGCGGTCGTCCGATAGCTACACGAATCGTTATAACAATGATAGAATTCACGGAGAATACGAAAGTCACGACTATTTTATACACGACGAACCGGCATGCGGGTTCGCGTTGCGCACGCCAAGAACCGCGCGCGCACACACTTACGTGTATGCATCCACGTACGTGCATGAAATGTACGCACCCATACGTATGTGCATACAGAGGCACCAACACCGATAGAGACAATGCGTCAAAGGCAGAAACGGTAATCGTCTGCTTTGATAGAGTCAGAAACGCGTAAAAGTAATCTCGATTGGGTGACAGGACGAAAAGCCGATCCACTTTTATGCATCGGCGGACGATGAGATCCCGTACGAACTCCGAGAATGGATTCGTCGAGATTTTAAGTTATATGCTTAGGTATCAGGGAGATGGGTAATCGTGTCACACGCGTGACCAATTTTTCGTGACGTCGTCCACGGGCACAGCGGGAAAAATTGTGCACCCGCACCGAATGGGATCATAAAATAGCGCCGGCGAACGTACGGCCACGGTTTCTGTTATCAAACCCGAAAAAAATAGAGAAATCTCATGATAGCACGATGGGGCCCAGGTGTCTGGCCATGTCAATCGACCGTTCGATTTTTCCACGTCAATTTCCCTATACATAGTCGCCGTAAATATTCTTCCCGAATTTAAGAGACTTAATACGGACGATTGACACTTCGCTAGGCACCCGTTCTCGACACGGATGCGTGGGCCGCACGAAAACCGTGAAAACGAGATGATTCCACGCACACCCACGATTATCGTGATGCACGGATACTAGGCGCGGCTTTTCATCCCGTACCAAGCGAAAAGTGTTCCGTGTCACTGATTTATCACGTACCTATGTTATGCGCCCGTGTCCGCTTCGTCGATGATCCTGTCGTCTGTCAATGGGTGAAACTCACGCTACCGATTTAACACAGAATTGCGAACTTCTCACGTTCTCGGCACTTTTCAGCTCGTGCCTGTCGCACGCCAACCATGTCCGCCATCTTGGGGCAACCGCCAAATCCTTCCAGGTAAGACAATCACATCCCGTGAAAAGTTACTAGTGCGACCCTTCGCAAGCTAAACAATATGAAAAATGCAAAGTAACAGATCACTATAGCTGCGAAGTGTAAGCAAAGACATGTAAAGACAGTAGCATACTTTAAGGGGCATACTCTAGTCGTGGACTCTGGTATAGATTATCAATTAGCTAGTAAGTCGTGCGGGACGTCATTCGTAAGGGGCCTTAAAAAGAACCGGTTCACGAGCATTATTATACTTATGAAATTAATCTTTCATTGTAAGTTGATCATACATGATTTTTTAATAGTGATTAAACATATCTTATCTACATTACTGCAATCACATATCCATAATGTGGTTTAATCTGACATCTTTCGGAGAAAATTTTAACAAAATCCGAACACGCGATATGAGATAAACTCTGCATAGTTCTGCACTTTGTACTGCACACAGGCATATGAGAATAGATCGAACCGCATAGATTCGAAATCAGGCGACTGAAAATTGAATGAAAGAGTCTCTTTTTTTCTATCAACATATGAGAAAGAGATGGAGAAAGAAAGAGAAACTCTTCCAAGACATGTTTTCTCTATCTTTTACGAGATCAACCAAAATACATTGGACGCTCAGTCTATTTTCTTATATCTATCAATCACAAATTAATAATTTTTTCAATTTAGTAGATATAGTTTTAATATAGATTATAGATAAACTTTCAGGGCAAAAGGCGTATAATAATAGTACGTACATC
>NW_017135119.1:222780-259376 GCF_001652005.2 Ceratina calcarata | reverse complement strand
ATATGTATGTGCACAACTGTATACCTGTATACGTAACTAGACAGATAGATTCCGTCTGACGAACGTTTTCCATTGACCCGGTACGTTCGTGGAGTATGTCTTCGTTTTGCTCTTACTTGCCCCATCAGTCTTTAATTCGCTCATCGCCGCGTCAGCGACCGATATCGAACTCTTCATTTATGACCAGTCGATTATCGGTGACCGACGTTGCTAACTTTGGCGAGAGCGTAACCACGTGCTGGTCGAGGTCTGCGATCGTAATTATAGTAATCTAACAGATATCGGAAATTGTCAAGGTGGATTTCATCCCGTAAACGTGAAATAAATTCTAACGGTGGAACGTGCAAATAATAATAAAATTGTTCTACAGAGGATTATTCTATTTTCAAAATCCACTATGAATTAAACCATCAAAGCATCGCCACTTTTCTCTCCCAATTTACATATTTACTCATATTTTCTCGATACATTTACCTGAAATTTGTATACAGAACGTGCGATACGTTTAATTTCTATGAGAATTGGCGTGACACTATTTCGCGTGCATTTAATTGGAAAAATATCATTCTCTCTACTGAGCACTTCTAGCGTTAACTGCCAATTAAAAAAATTCTCTTTTTTTTCGAAATACAGTAATTGAACAGTATCTTGTTTTACGGTTTGTCTAAAAAAGAGAATGAGGCGAGTGAAAAAATTGAACATGCAGTTGCTGGTGCACTACTATCAAATAACTGCATATATTTTCTTGTCTGTCTGTTCGGTACAAATTTTGCAATTTATTTTAAACTAGCTTCCCGATAAGATTTGAAACTTTAAACATGGCTCAGAACTGAATAGAAATGCGCTACTAAAAAACTGGAAAAAATTATTTAAATAAAATAGAATTTTTAATATACCACGTTTTTGAAGCGAACTGGAAAGTATAAAATAATTATAAAATACTTGTAAAATTTAAAACGAAAAATTTGAGGTGCAATATTCATGCATCAATTATCTATTTCGTTTGCTGCTCTCGTTTCGTTTCGTTTTTGCTTCGAATATCGTTTTGTTCTGTCTGTCCACCTTGCATGTTTCCATCTTTGTTGGACTTTGATCGCTGTCACATATTATATCTACTTCGCGTAATTACATCTTTTCAAGAAGAATTTATATTCATGGTAGCTGGTCATTGTTGAAATCAATGTTACGTAACTACTTCTATTTCTTATTTTTCCGAAGGACATTTCAAGTATTCAGATCATTGATCACATAGTAGCCCAAATAAGCTGCGAATCTTCACAGATAATGATCAATCTAAATTACTTAGAAAAAAGAAATGTTCTCCAGCGTGTTTCATGAAACGTGCGCGTGAATTCTAGTTCGGTGTAGAATTAATTACTTTCTTCGTCTACGGATACTTTTACTGCAGTAATAACGGGAGAAAGTGAAATGCTTTCTTCTATGCGCCATTACGTAAAAGAAGAAATTTAGATTTTTATGTGACATAGTCTTTACACAGTAGTGGAAGATTAAAATAAATAATTTCCATTGCATATTTCAACTCAGAACCAACGGTAATGAACAAAAATATTATAGTACGGAATGTCATGCGTCATTGAAAAATATTTTTAAGTTCTTGCTGCGACAATAGTTTTATTCACAATTGCAGCGACTTCGAGAGTTAAAATTTTATTCGACTCGCGAAGCGACCAGTATACGTGTAATATTTGCAGAGTGGCACGTTCTAGAAATTGTTATGCATGAAGGATTTAAAAATGTTGCCGTGAAGGAACCTGAGAGAAAATTGTCTACAAAAAATAAAAGTGCAGATTCTTCACTATCGTACAAGAGAGGACACGAACACACGTTGCGATTGTTCAATAGAACGTGGATTTATCAATGTTCGCTTTTTCAAAATCACTGAACGCCGTTTATACGAATATGTAAGGTTCAAACAGTAGTTCAACCATACAGATAACAGTTCTATCACTTATAGATCTCGCGACATGGCGTGGTAAACCTTGGTCATGTGATAGAACGAGCGAGGCAAGGATCATCATATGCATACACACACACTGCTTTTTCATTTATATGCCTATGTGTACGGCTGCACAATTAATATAAAGTATACAAGATAGAATGCGATTATTAATGATCCCGTAAACATCGCTGATGTCTATTTGATATTACAATCTTGTAACTGGCATCTATGTGTCAAGTTATAATCGTATTTCTCTCTCTCGGCGAGCATTTACGGTTCACGCACGATTCACGGATTCTCGCCGAGTCAGTTTACCACGAGCCAGCGGTTGGTGTGCGGCATAAGACGTGCCGGTAGAATTTTCGATCGCTTATGTCATTCGTATTGCCGGAAGGCACGTAGCTCTTTTTTTTATTTCTGTTTTTTCGTTGAACAAACGTCGTTAACAATGGCATCAAACGTAGTCAATTTTTACAACGGTAAAACTGTGTTCATTACCGGCGGAACTGGATTTGTGGGTACCACTTTGATCGAGAAACTACTGCGAACCGTGCCCGACATAAAAAAAATTTATCTGCTATTACGACCGAAAAAGGGAAAAGAGATTCAGGACAGATTGGTGGAACTTCAGAAGAATCCGGTATGGAAATCTAACTCAAAGAGTCGTCGTCATTTTGCTATCACGATTAGATTTTCGAAGGCACACGATAACCTTTGCGCACGTTACATTTTACGATAACGTGAATAGTTCCCATTATTTCTAATAAAACACAACGTTAATGATCTATTTATGTTGTATTTATCTGCTTTTCTTTGAAATGAAACTTATTTATATTCGTATAATATAATATAATTTGCGATAATCGCTAATAATTTTTATATTTCAATTCGTTTGATTATAATTTTCTCGAATTAATAATTCGATACTTCATATTCGAAACTGATTTCTTGATTCGTGGAAATTAAACTTAAATACTTACTAATTGTTTTGTCACGTGAAGAACACCGTGTATGTCATTAACACCTCGAATGAAAGGAGAAAGTTCTTACATGTACTTAGACTTGTAAATTAGAAACCCATTCGTTCATACCTTCTTTCGACGATTTTACCGATTTAAAAATTGTACTAGATTTTTTGTCTGAAATTTCATCTTAAATTTTTTTATTTCGTTGTATCAGGTATTCGATAGATTGAAGGAAGAAAATAAAACAGATCTTTTTAAAAAATTATCTCCTGTGGCTGGAGACGTTGGAGAAGAAAATCTAGGGCTCTCTGGAGCAGATAGATTGACACTCGTCGAGGAGGTCAATATTGTTATCCATAGTGCGGCATCTTTGGATTTCGAAGCAAATTTAAAAACTGCTACGAACATTAACTTACTAGGTACACGCAGAGTTGTACAGCTCTGTCAAGAAATAAGAGAGCTCAAGGTAAACCACTTTTTACACTAAGAATAGTTTACTGTATTCTTTAACAGGAAGCATCTTCAATTTGTTGAACATAGTCACATATACTTATTAAATTTTTAGGCTTTGGTACATGTGTCCAGTGCATATGTGAATTCAGTCCTAAACGATGTGGAGGAATATGTCTATGCTGCACCATATGACGTGAACGAATTACTTAAAATTGTGGAAAAACTGGACGATAGCACTTTAGAGGCAGAAACACCAAACATTCTAAAAGATCATGCAAATTCCTATACGTTCACCAAACACTTGGCTGAACATGAAGTAAAAAATGGACGAATTCCTGCTGCTATTGTGCGTCCCTCAATGAGTATGGGATCAGCTACGAATATTTCACTTTTGAACGTACGTAGTTATGGTAAGAATTCATTGTAAATTGTATCCTGCATTTGCAGTAACGGGAGCATGGAAGGAACCTGTTCCTGGGTGGACTATGTCAAAGAATGGACCACAAGGATTTTTGATGGGTGCCAGCAGAGGTGTCGTAAGAAGATTGCCAGTAGCAAAGAATATAGTTTACGATTACATTCCTGTTGACATCGTTGTAAACAGTTTGATTACTGCAGCCTATGCTGTTGACCGAGATGGGTACGATATTACCATTTGCATTAAAAATTTATATGGGGACTGAGTCAACTTCACATTCTACACAGATGGTAATATATTTATTTGCAGTGGGAAAGAGTTGCAAGTGTATCATTGCACCTCCAGTACACACAATCCATTTAGATGGAGCTCTATAGAAGGAAAGATTAATTCTTACTTACGCAAATATCCGTTGCGCAGTGCAGTTTGGTATCCGCATCTTAAATTGGTATCTTCGATCTTCTTGTTTAGAATTTCTGCATTTTTCGTGCATTTCATTCCCGCTTACATTCTGGACACAATTACGAAACTTACGGGAGGACGACCGATGTAAGTGTAACAAGATGATGATCTGTTTAATATTACCTTTCGGAGATCTCTGTTCGTATTATGTATTATTTTATTCAGCTTGGTACGATTACATACGAACGTTAATAATTCGTTGGATCGTTTGGCGAAATTTATCTTTACCGAATGGATGTTCAATAACCCTCGTACGTTGGCGTTACACAACTCGCTATCAGAGGAAGATAAAAAGTTATTCAACTTGGATATTAAATCGCTGGTATGGGAAGACTATTTCAATAATTTGACACAAGGTGTTAGAACGTATTTGAGCAAAGAGTCACCGAAAACATTGGCCAAAGCGCGATCCAAACAAAACATGTACGTGCCAACTTCTTATTTTTCCTCATAACAAAAAATTTACGAATTAATTATTTTTCTCTTTTTTTTATTTTTGTAGATTGTACATCGCACATGTTACCATGCAAGCCGGAATATTGCTCCTTGCTTGGTGGTTAGTTAAAGTTATCTCCGCCAGTACTTGGCTCAAGACTGGTATGGTCGTTCCGATTCTTACATACATGTTTCTCTCAAGTCTATAAAGACAGCCGCAGACAAGTTTCATTTTCACCTGCGCTTGATGAATTGAAATTTTACGCCATAAATCTAAACACGATACTATTCTGATCTGTTTTATTCTGTACTGCGTTTTATATAAAATAAATACAGTTTATCGAGAGTATATTAAACTACATTCCATACACTTTACACTGAAGATGGTGTTGGGAAGTAATTTGTTTAGTTTTGTTTTTTATTACGATTGAATATTTAATTTTCTTGCATAATTCAATATAAGCGAGAATTATAATATATATACACGTATAACTTATAACAAACATTATCGAATAAAAATGTGCCATTTCTTCAATTGCATTGTAATAAAGAAAACAGTTTTTTTTCTAAAAAGAACTTTAACCAATTCAAAAATTAAAATGAACTTTGTATTTTGTTGTACTTTGTTATAAACGTTTGTATCAAAATTGTAAAATCTATTGTTTAGTAATAAAATTGGTCTTTATACAACATTTAATTCGTGTACCATACCTGTACATTATTCACGAACTTTCCGAAACTTAATTGTTAATTTTATAAAACATGCGACGTCTCTGTAAACGTTCATTCAGTTGACTTTACTGAATCCTGTTTCATGCAGTCCATTAAGTCGGCATAATTATCGACGTATTTTATCAAGAAAATGTAGTTTTAAATTATCTTTCTATTTATAACAACAAATTTTATTAATAGAACTTAAAATAAAATTATTTATTCAAAATTAAAAGAACAAAATTTTTTATAGTTTGCATTTTAACTAATCTCGAATATAATTAGCAGAATAATGAATCTCTGAAATCAAGACTGAATAAGTACACATATTATTTTCTTCATCATCCATTGACTATACCCTTCAAGTTCAACAAAGAATATTCGCTTGCATAATTTGGAAAAATAAAATAATTGATTACTATCCTCATTTTTACCAATGAAGAAACATTTTGTATTTGCAACCAATAGAATAATAGTGAAACTAGAATGCGGTATTAAAAATGTGTAGAACTAAATCCGCAGGTTTCGATACCACTGGGACAACTGTTTCAGCTGAGGAAAGGAACACGTACGTCACCAACTAAAACGAAGAAATCGAGTGGTCATTAAATCGTCGTGGAACGATATGGACGAAAGGGAGGCTGGGATTACGAAGTAACCGCGAGCCGTCTGAAAAATTCGCAACCTGTTTTTATCGCACGGTATTGCGTTAACGGAAACAATTACATGTACATATATACATATATATATATATATAATTTAATCAGGCTGCATGCGCGATCCAGGCTTCTCAATGCACGGCGATTCGATATACCGGTTCTAGGTTCAGGAACGACCCTGAGACAGCATCGAAGACAATGACTGGTTTCTACAAAGGAGTTCAGTCATCGCGCGACAAGTAAAAAGGAAATACCTGTACCATAACGGTGCGGAGGAGCGGGAGTTCTGGTTGGATCGAGCGCGTGTACTGTGATGTCAGTCAGTGATCGGGATCGGTAGCTTATGTCTCGTTAAAAGGGGGTTCCCGATCTCCCGGTTAATACACGCAATCCTCTTTCGATATCTCAGCTCGCGGGACGAAATACGAATTCCCGTCAGACGAGTGTTGACCAGGCCAGCGTGCACCACGGCTCTAACAAAGCTACCAGTGATTGCGACCGGTGGTCTCTTATATTTCGTGATCACAGTTTCGATACAATTAGTACTTTTTCTCAATTGATTTTCCTCGTCGCTTCATTATTTTTATTAATACAATTTTGACGCGATTTAAAAGGAAGTGTGCAGTCGTATTGCTGGAGTCAGAGCTTGCAGGCCTTTCGTCATAGGTATGTACATGAAGAATGCGCGGAATGCTATGTTCTTCAAAGAAAAGAATAAGCTTTTCACATTTCCTCATAGAACGTTTCTCAACGCGTAATTAAATACCTGTTTAACGCTCATAACAATTGTTTAGATTAAACGTGTGTGTGTTTTTTTTTAATCAAACTCGTGAAAAATACAATAGCGTTTTCCAATTTCGCTACTCATGCATTATAAGGGATTTCCCTTGAATGTAGTGTAACGGCAATAAACTAGTATAATTCACTAAAATCGCATTTTCAGTATTCTATTAGTCTCGCATTAGGCAAAGTAAAGTTAAAGTATGTGAAATGATACGTTTGTCAAAGAAACGAATAAGCTTTTCACATTTTCTCATAGAACGTTTCTCAACGCGTAATTAAATACCTGTTCAACGCTCATAACAATTGTCTAGATTAATCGCGTGTGCGTGTTTTTTTAATCAAACTCGCAAAAAATACAGTAGCGTTTCGCAACTTCGCCACTTACGCATTATAAGGGGTTTACCTTGAATCTAGTGCAACGGTAATAAACTATTATAATTCACTAAAATCGCACTTTCAGTATTCCATAAGTCTCGCATTAGGCAGATCGTAAATATTGAATCGAAATAAAGTATTAATCGGCTGAGGTAGCGGAATTCTGTCAGAGATTTAGTGCACAATATAAATGCATAATGATGCAACAATAATGGTTTTTCACGTTGGGAAAGCATGGAAATGCTCGCGTCCAATTGATGCAAGTGAAATTTACGGTAATCGATGATCGATGCTGCGGTGGCACGTACAAGGAATTCGTTTTCATTCTTGTGTCACTCACGCAATGATTGAAAAAGCGAAATCGGTATGTCTAACTGCAATTCCTCAAGTGATTCTCGCAGACTTAAACATCCAAGTCGCATCGATGATTCGTAAAGTAAAAGACCTGCATTTTTAATCAGCTTCATTAATTAAATTAACAAGTATCAAAAGTGATTTAGAAAAGTGAAACCTCAGAGAAAACGTTATGATTGCACTTTCGTTTTGTATCACGTCCAAATCGAACTAGAAAACGTTAATTCGATTGTTATTCAGACTGCTTACTAGCTTCTGGGTTTCTTAGTTAATAATATACAACCTTGTTACTCTGATTTGTTGCATAATTAAACGTACACATCTGTGTACGCATGGCGACATTGCGTGAAAACAGACAGTACGGAAAATTCTTTTAATTGGTGTGTTTGTTTAATAATTGAATAGAGCACGCTTAATGATAATTAAATTGTGAAAATAGAGGTAATAACATCTTATTAACTACGTTCAATCTAACGACCAAGTGCGAGCATGTAAATACGTTGCGTATAATTACTAAATTACTTTTTGATGTAATCATAAAAATAATTATGAACTAACCACGTGCTAAATGATTGTTAACGAGTTGCACAGTGATTCCGAGAAATCTCGCTACTGCAATACTTACTTTAGCACTTAACTAGTACATTGTGTAAGGTTTAAGCTTCCCATAGTTCACTAAAAGCATACGCTTTTTAAGACCGCGTAATTGCAACGCAATACCTGATTAAACATACAAGTATACGTAAATGGATTCTCGTAGACTCACAACTGAAATTTGATAAAAAGTGCCGAGAAGTCTGTCCGCCTTTGTCAGCCTTAATGATATTCAGGACACGAATAGTAGCAGACGAGATTTCTGAAAAATCCTCGCAACACCTTACGAATAGCTGAATAACGAGAGAAGAGGATCTCCGGTACATCACGTATCTCTGTTATTCCATGAATAATGATGGTACGCACGGTTTACGTACGCCTAAGTAGCCTCGGTTTGATTTATCGAAGATTCGTGATTGAGTTATGCACCTCGCATTCCGATTCTATCCGTGCCACTACACATATGAATGAATGAAAGTTAATTCTTATGCAAAAAATTACTCCAAATCTATTTTCAGACGAACGTACAACGTTGTAACATACGATTTAAATACAATTAAACCGATGCTAATACGATTTGCTGAAAGTCTATTTTCATGTAGCAACGCAGGATAAATATCTATAAAAAGATATGCAAATAATTGAGAGAAAATACTTGGTAGGCTATTGACATTTAAAAATGCCAAGTGTCGAAACTAGCGTCAAACTTATTTAAATAATTCTGCGAACAATTTCGTTTTTTTTTCGAACATTTGAAGAAAGAGGAAGTAATCAATTAGTAGTAATGCGTTATTGCATGTAGCTATTGTATGATAATGAAACGCAATATTAATCGAGTTTCATTTACACATGTAAATGAAATTGTAATTTATCGTTCACTGATAAACACAAAATTAGGTCGCGCGCTTCTAGTACACATTATATACATATGTAGTACATATTATTGATTTTGATAATTAGATTTTAAGAAATATTTTCTGTTCTGTTATGAAGTGTTTGGAATTTATTATCTATTAATTGGAAGACGGTGTTAGAATTGTTTGTTTCAGTATGTTTGAGATGTATGAAATCTTTTTCAAGGGTGTGTATGCATGCACTGACGTTGCACAACGTCCTCCACTTAGGAATGGCTAACGCTTGTATAATACGCGCATGTAATTATCCCTTTCGAGCGCATCGAACCGCTTTTTCTCCTTTGTTTCACCGCAACCTACCACGAAAGCAAGTCTCATTCAAACGATGAAATGTCTTTAGAAACTCGAAAGAATTTGCATCAGAACTCGCAGTTTAATTATAACAACGTTCTGCTAGTTTAATCTAGCTAAGATTATGCAAAAATTGTTGCAGCAATTATGGATATACCGTCAATATCTGAGTGGTTTAACCACCGAAACGTATTTGTCACCGGTGGTACCGGGTTCATGGGGAAGGTTCTGATCTACAAGTTACTCGATAGTTGCAACAATCTAGGGAACGTGTTTCTGCTGATCAGGAAGAAGAAGGGGCTTGATCCTCAGGCAAGGCTACAGCTGATACTACAGGTAAGACTCGATCGTTGCCCTCGGGAAGGACGACAGAAAAATATCGTGTCTCGCTCTTACGAGAGCTGTAATCGAAATAAAATGATCTTTCTTACGCACGACCCATAACTTTACCAGGAATTCCGAGTGGGATGCGTAACAAGAACATGTTGAAGTTATGTTGAAAAGTAATTTGATAAACAATTTATTAACTTAATGTTAAATAATGGTACTTAATTCATTTTTCATGTTCTGTTATTAAAATAATCGTGTCTGACAAAAAATTTAAATTGTCGCTAATAAGGAAAAACTACAAATATTCAACTTGTCACTGCATTATTCAGCAGCCGCGGGATGTACCATTCCTTAATGGAAATGAATTAAAAATTCATAATTAACATATTCAATACGCGTCTCGGTTTGAATTGGACAAAGATTTTTATTCAAAGAAAGATGTATGCTTATGTTTGAAATCAGTTTCAACGAAAATAAATACCGATAGAACTGCAATCTATCACGAAAAAATTAAGCAGACAATCAAATCTTGAAGTTCTCGCATGGAAAATAGATTTATTCTAGCATAAAGAAATTCCACACTGTCTGATATGGTAATATGAATACACGTGTGTTCTCAGAATGTAGAACCGTATTATGATATTCTGAATTATAATGTGGAGGTCGTTCATCGATACTCATGGCAATGAATGAAAAATGTTTAATTACATATTGTATATATATCATTGATTTATTCAAAATTCTACGACGAATTGTTAAGTTGTATTACGCGACCGGTTTTATTAATGCGTAATAGGTAATTATTGTGTAAGAATTTCTCTCACATTGGCTGTCGATTCCGGTACAGAAGGAACCTTGAATTTTTATTCATCTCCGATTCACCTTTCTCTGAATCAGCTGAATCAGCTTTTTCGAAGGTTAATTTTGAAGGCCCTGTCGGTAGAAGTTACTTCTAATCCCATACCACGTATTAACACGTTCCTTTTATTCCTAATATCAATCATTCAATTCGGCTGTTAGTTCAATGAAACCGGATAAAATACGACGAATCGAATTTTATGATATCTTTGATCGACGAAAAATTGACGAAGGAAAGGCGAAGAGATCATTGTCGACCTCGTAGTCAAATGTAAATTGACTGTCGACATTTCTAATCCTGCCGTTTCTGCTAAAAATAAACATTCATAAATCATACAACCATCATGTTACAAGGCAATTATTAAACTATTTCCTATCTGATAGAAGCCAGATATGTTAAATTGGCAGGTTTTTCTACATCGTCAGGTTGTTCTACAAAGTAGCACGATTTTTATGTGATTTTTCCTGTCTACGTTTTCCCAGTAACAACCTGGTTGAGCCTATGACTGACATTGCACAACAAGATCGCGCAAGATCATCTATTTACATTTAGTAATTCGATAAATTGCACTTAATATCCATGAACGAAAGTGAAGGGGACGGACGATCATAAACGACTCTATGCAACAATTTTGCCGCGTACAGCTTGGTGGTGTGTCCGAAGAAATCGCTGAGAATAAATATGCCATTCAATGTAAAAAGCCACGACCACGCGTGCACGTAAATCGTTAGGCCACGTTCCTGCAAGGTGAATAAGGTCCTTTCTGCTCGCGGTCTAGCACGCATATTTTCGCACGCATCATGCGAAAATGATTAGACATTTCGAAGCAATTACGACACTTCGGCGTGCAATTAAAGATATTAAATGCATTAATTTGATAAACAATTTATTAACTTAATGTTAAATAATGGTACTTAATTCATTTTTCATGTTCTGTTATTAAAATAATCGTGTCTGACAAAAAATTTAAATTGTCGCTAATAAGGAAAAACTACAAATATTCAACTTGTCACTGCATTATTCAGCAGCCGCGGGATGTACCATTCCTTAATGGAAATGAATTAAAAATTCATAATTAACATATTCAATACGCGTCTCGGTTTGAATTGGACAAAGATTTTTATTCAAAGAAAGATGTATGCTTATGTTTGAAATCAGTTTCAACGAAAATAAATACCGATAGAACTGCAATCTATCACGAAAAAATTAAGCAGACAATCAAATCTTGAAGTTCTCGCATGGAAAATAGATTTATTCTAGCATAAAGAAATTCCACACTGTCTGATATGGTAATATGAATACACGTGTGTTCTCAGAATGTAGAACCGTATTATGATATTCTGAATTATAATGTGGAGGTCGTTCATCGATACTCATGGCAATGAATGAAAAATGTTTAATTACATATTGTATATATATCATTGATTTATTCAAAATTCTACGACGAATTGTTAAGTTGTATTACGCGACCGGTTTTATTAATGCGTAATAGGTAATTATTGTGTAAGAATTTCTCTCACATTGGCTGTCGATTCCGGTACAGAAGGAACCTTGAATTTTTATTCATCTCCGATTCACCTTTCTCTGAATCAGCTGAATCAGCTTTTTCGAAGGTTAATTTTGAAGGCCCTGTCGGTAGAAGTTACTTCTAATCCCATACCACGTATTAACACGTTCCTTTTATTCCTAATATCAATCATTCAATTCGGCTGTTAGTTCAATGAAACCGGATAAAATACGACGAATCGAATTTTATGATATCTTTGATCGACGAAAAATTGACGAAGGAAAGGCGAAGAGATCATTGTCGACCTCGTAGTCAAATGTAAATTGACTGTCGACATTTCTAATCCTGCCGTTTCTGCTAAAAATAAACATTCATAAATCATACAACCATCATGTTACAAGGCAATTATTAAACTATTTCCTATCTGATAGAAGCCAGATATGTTAAATTGGCAGGTTTTTCTACATCGTCAGGTTGTTCTACAAAGTAGCACGATTTTTATGTGATTTTTCCTGTCTACGTTTTCCCAGTAACAACCTGGTTGAGCCTATGACTGACATTGCACAACAAGATCGCGCAAGATCATCTATTTACATTTAGTAATTCGATAAATTGCACTTAATATCCATGAACGAAAGTGAAGGGGACGGACGATCATAAACGACTCTATGCAACAATTTTGCCGCGTACAGCTTGGTGGTGTGTCCGAAGAAATCGCTGAGAATAAATATGCCATTCAATGTAAAAAGCCACGACCACGCGTGCACGTAAATCGTTAGGCCACGTTCCTGCAAGGTGAATAAGGTCCTTTCTGCTCGCGGTCTAGCACGCATATTTTCGCACGCATCATGCGAAAATGATTAGACATTTCGAAGCAATTACGACACTTCGGCGTGCAATTAAAGATATTAAATGCATATGAATTTTTTAACTGTACTCGTACGTACTTTTATCCCAACTAGTGAGATGAATTGATTGAAATAATTGTTAATTATCTGATTTCGTCAGTAACTCTATTTAAGTTCTTGGAACCGATGTTAACGTACACGGCTTTTATTAGAAATATGAATCAGCTATGATCATTTGGAATTTAATGAAATTGTTAATCCTCGAATTGATTGATTCTATGGATACTATAAGAAATTTAACAGCCTTTCGTGCGAAACTCTTCTGACGCTCACTTATTTAAATACTATGTGGGATAATGCCGGTAAAAATTTGATGAGTGAAAGCCTAACGAATACGTTTTTGTTATAAATAATGCGGGGACATGAATCGAATACAGAGATCATTTAGAATGACGCGAGCGGAGTTACGCGTACGTGACACCGATAACTGTGTGGGCATGCAAACATCACGGGCCGATTTACGTATAAAATGTATTTTCTTTTTATTTCACTCGGAATATACAATATCTGATCAAAACTTAGTGGTCAATAATGATGCTGAACATTTAATCACGACATGCAGCGAATTCTAAACATGTGATTTGGTTTGTCAACGTGATACTTGGTAATAACAATGATTAATCAAATCTATTGAATTAAAGAATAATAATTAGAAAGAACATTGTGTAATATTAAAAAAATTGATTTTCTTAGAAGAACAAATTATCTTTTTTTTCTTCATTACATGGATGACGCTTTTAGAAGAGTGTCCTAATTAAACTACGTATTCAAAATTATGTAAACTAATATAAAAATTCAAAATTAAAATATTTGATTCCAATAATAATGGAATGCATATTGATGTACTTTATTTCTTTCTCAGCAAGAACCATTCAAAATCATCAAGGAAAAGTATCCGGAGAGATTGAAGAAACTCATATTGGTACCTGGCGAGACCACGTCGGAGGATCTCGGTTTATCAACCGACGATAAGGCGAGACTATTGAAAGAGGTTTCCGTAGTCTTCCACATGGCAGCAAACGTCAAGTTTGACTTGTCATTGAAAGAGGCGGTAAATATAAACACCGTCGGCACGATGAACGTTCTAAATTTCGTTAAACAGGTAATCACGAATCCTCGCTTTAAAATTTATTTTTTTATCAAAACCAACAGAATGTTTTATAGATTAATAATCTTCAATCGTTTCAATTATTGAAAGATTATAACGTGATTTAAAAACATTTTAGATGCCGCATTTACAATCTTTCATCCACGTGTCCACCTCGTACTGCCACTGCAACGAAGATGTGTTAGAAGAAAAAAGTTACCTCTGCTCGATGAAGCCCGAGAAGGTAATACAAACAGTAAACGATATGACTGATGACGTTCTTAAAGTGATGACGCCAAAGATATTACAAGGACTACCGAATACCTACGCTTTTAGTAAAGCGCTTAGCGAGGACTTGGTCCAGAGGTCTGGTCTGCCTGCGGGCGTAGCTAGACCTTCTATAGGTAAATACTACTTTTACTTCGTTAAACAATCCCTAAATCAACTTTCGACTACTTCAGTGAGTTAAGAGCAATAAAAAGATGCAATTAAAACAAATGTAGAAACAGATTGGGAAATTTCTGATGTCAGTGCTACGGGTTAGATGAAATCATCGAGGAGAAATTATTAAAGTGCCAGTTCTGTCGCATGAAAAAGTTCGGAATTTTTTATACTCTCTAAAAGTAAAAACCAGAAAGCAAAACACTGGTCGATGCTGAACCGACCGTATAATGTATTTGTTAAAAAGTAATTGACGATGAATGAACTAATTAATCGATTAATCTTAAAGTATTCGAGATAGAAAAAAATTGTATACGATCTTTTTTGCAGCAAACATTTCTCGAAATTTTGAGAAAGTACAATTTATTTGCGCACAACTTTTCCATAAATAATCTAACAACGAATTATAATATTTCAGTGGTCGCATCCTGGAAAGAACCAGCACCGGGTTGGGTAGAAAATATGAACGGACCGACGGGCTTGATGGTCGGTGCTGGAAAAGGGGTGATCCGCACGGTGCTGTGTAATTATAATTATTTACTGAACCTGATCCCTTGCGACATGGCGATCAACGCGATTATCGGGTTAGCGTGGAAAGTAGGGAGGGAAAAACCAGAAGAGCCGATATTTATGAACGTCACTAGCGGTTCCGAGAACCCGATTTCTTGGGGATATGCTGTGGACACCGGGAAAAAACACGCTACGACATATCCGTTCACAGGTCAGCACACAACATGAATATTCACGTCGATGTGATTGCGTTTGTTTCTTACTCCACGAATTTAAATAAATGTTCAATTAGACGAGGTTCTATTTTAATTCTAATTAATTGGTACTTTAAACATTTCTATGCAGTTGAAATAAATAAATCTTGTTTCAGGAGTACTTTGGTATCCGGGCGGAAGCGTCACCACGTTAAAGTTCTATCACTGGATACGTGTCCTCTTTTTCCACCTACTACCTGCATATTTCTTAGATGGGCTAATCGTTTTAACCGGGAATAAACCTTTTTTGGTGAAGGTACAACGCAGAGTGAATGCTGGTATCGAATTAGTACAATATTATACCACAAAGCAATGGGACTTTCGGTAATTAATTTTCCATACTTAATTACTGCGTTCATAAAAAAAATTGTACCTGTAGAAGATATGAAGAATCGTTGCCACGTATAGAAATAAACAAAATATTAAATTTCAGTCTAATAATTGCTTAACTCTTAAATTCTATTAATTATTTACTCCGTTTGATGCTGTGATTTCAGAAACGACCGGATGAGACATTTACAGGAGGAATTAAACTCATCTGACAGAGAAGAATTTTTTATGGACACGAAATCAATATCCTGGGATGATTATTTATGTAGATATATTCAAGGCACAAGGAAATATTGTTTAAAGGATGACCCTTCGACTCTACCTCGCGCGCGAAAAGTTCTCATGTGCCTGTACTTCGCGGACTGGCTCGTTAAAATTGGTCTAACTGTGCTGTTCTTCTGGTTTATGTATTCTTGGATAATCCGCCATCCGTCAGAACTGACTACCACGACTATTGACGAAATCTGATTAGCTTTAGATAAAATATTAGTCTGAATAGATGTACCTAATAAATATTATCTGTATGTGTACCTTGTTGACTTATGCAGAGTCAGTAAGAATTGTCATATGGAGTAACCGGTTTAAGAATTTAATTAAAATATATTGTATATGAACTTATTATACAAAATTTTTAAAACTATTTCTAACAAACTTTATAATAAGATTAATGACTATAGCAAAATATTAAATGATGTTTCTTATTGACCCTGTATTTTGATACTCGTACAAAGCTTTTTTTTTCATTTTCTTTAACAGCTTTCCAACAAGTTTCTCATGCGCAACGCGTGTAATTATAAAATAAAGAGATTCAAAGTTAATTTGTTTTCTTCTTTTCCTTGAAACAGTTACACAACGTTGTTATAGATATTCTAGGTATATAAAAATATGTTTAGAATGTATATTATTCAAATTAATTGACAGTTGAAAAAAGCTGATAGTGACTTCGATTTATTTTCTTCGGCACGATATAATTGAGCGCTGACATTTTGAAATTGCGAAATTTCTACTTTCTCGCTTGGACATACGCGTATTTATTTTTTTCCTCAACGTTTCTTTGCTATGCAAATATTTGAAGCAACATTGCAAACAGAGACGAAAAAATTCACGTGGCCGAAAAATTACCTTTACTCAGCTAATAATAACGCCTATACTAACTGATATGTATACTACGACCAATATCCCACTCTGAATGGAGAATGTATTCGTGCAGTGCAATAATTATGTTGTCCTGCTATCTAATAGAGTTGTGTATTATCACCTGCTGCTGTCCAACGTAGTTAAGTACAAATAAACTCAAGAAATACGGAAACGTATCCATGGCTTGTCAATATTTATGGAAGTCGAGATATTAGTACTTAACGATGTGCTTAAAAATTCAGTTCTAAATTATATCAAATGCAGATGTTTCTGTCATTTCAAATATAATTTCTACTGCACAAAAATTGAATAAAACTTAGGCTTATCTGCGTCGTTTAGAAATGTTGGGCCATTAATTTGTCCACTTTTTTTTATTGGTATATACAAGGGCTATTATAGTAATTTCCTTACAGAATGCAAAATTGTTTAACGATTTAATACTGCATCAGACATGTATATAACATATTTTATAAAATCATGAAATATTCCATTCAATTATTTGAGTTACAAGAATGTCGAATCTATTAAATGTTGCGTTAAATACCTCCCACATATTACCGCGAACCAGCTGTTACATTTTCTCGCGTGCATTGCATAAAAAAAATAACTAACCGATCGACAAATGTGGAATTGCGTAAAAACACCCATTCCTACTTAATGAGCACTGACAGGTAAAAATGAAAACTTAATTATAAAGAACGATGTTTAATACCATCATAAAAGTGAATATTAGAATTTATATTTATACTACGTAACCACTTTATAGTTTCTTACGAAAGATTCGGCAACAGGAAAACGTACAACACGTTAAGTATGAATCATATAGAATATTGAAAATAAAATAAATTCTACAATTATTAAAAAGTAAAACAAATACATTTTATAAATTGTCTTCCTAAAAATTCCCGATCGATTGTGATTTGACAAGAAATTATTATTATTTTAAATATGTCAAACAATTTTTAATAACTTCTGTAAATATAGAAAGGAGGTTTGTTATAAATTCCGGAAATGTAAACTGCGACCGTTTCTAAGTCAATATTAGGACAGTTTCGGGCTTCTGTCGGTTGTTAAAGGGTTCGATAAACAGAAAACGAAGCTTGACTCGAAAAGTCCATTTCACTCGAAATTCAAGAAAACTCTTGGACTATGCAGCGAACGACGCAGCCGATCCTCAAAGAATGTCGAAATCGCCCCGCCGTCGCGCCGCGACCGCCGCCGACCACTTTCGTACTCACGTGCGCTCAATTCGTTCCCCTAACGCTCACATTTTCACTCTCACTTTCTAAGTTTGGCTCCGGCTTCTTAATTCTTGGTACAGGTGTGCTTGCACGCTACATCGTACCAGAGTTACGTACCTGCACGCGGCACGTGCGCGCACGCTTTTCCATCAATTTTCAAACGCATCTTAACTCGCATTAATCAGCACGTTAGAAAATTGCTTATTCTTAGTTTTCAGTCACCGAAACTTCTTCAGTTATTTTCTTCATACACAACAATCGAATAATAGAAATAGACACAGTATTTAATATTTCCTTTCACGAGTTTGATAAAATAAAATTAGGTAATAGGTAATGTGGGTCAACGAGTTGCTTGGAGAGTACTGATTCAATTATTTCGAGGAAGAACAAAGCTACTTTCACTATTTTCAGTGGTCAACATTTTTCTCGGCCAAGGATCCAGCCAATTTCATTTTTCAGGGAACCTGTCCATTCGAACAAGGAAACTCGCCCATTTATCGCTAAGTCAGTCGTTTCGAAATCAGTAGACTTGTGCGGATTTGTACCTTTTTTTGCAACGTAATTAAGAAAACGAGAATCAAAGAATAAGTTCGTTCATACCTAAATGTCAGTGAAATACATTCTTGATATAAATTGAACAACATCAATCTGCAAGGAGCAACACTTCGTGTCAGGGACGGTCAGTACGACTAAAAATATTTGAGGTGTGTAAAAATACTCAACGCGAAACTTTAATTTGAAATGCGCATTGACCAGTGCACGTATAAATCAATCAATTTGAATAACAAGAAGGGACATTCAATCAAAACTTTCCTACGCTATTTATAGTCGGTTCTGATATCAGACATGAATGAAATTCCCTGTTGTCGCCTTTACTCCGGTTCTCAGGTAATTTCGAAACGTCGGTTCACCAAAGGCGAATCGAATCCCCTCCTCCCTTCACCCTGATTCAGCAAAAATTACGAACAATTTTATTCAACAAGACGGATTCCCGTCAAGAGAAATCTTCAGTAAAATTCGATGCAATTATGCAACAAATTAAAAACAGAACAAAGTAACTCTTTAATAAGAAATCGTATACTCTTAAATGTGCGTGCCAGATTTATGAGATGCATTCTAATTCTACTTATTTCTCCGAATGGTGATAAATAATTTCATAGTAATTACAAGTTCTCACAATTAGACATTTTTAATTATTAAACAGATCTTTTCCCACTGCTTAATTGGCCATTTACTTAAGTTATTAGGCACTTAACATCTATCAAGTAGAATAAATATATAAAATAAGCCTGACCTTCTTGCGTACATGCGTTCTACGCAGGAATTTGCATAATCAAATACTCGCATTAATCGTGCAATAACTGTTTGACTGACGAACCCGTCTACGTATGAACACTTTATTAAATGAGTCACTTGCATCCTCAATAGTACTTCTGCCGTATGATGCTACTTCGCTTTTGAAAAAAAAAATATCCACGCCGACGCCAAGCATCGCTAGTGTTAAATTGGGCAACTCGAGAAGGAGAGAGTTCAACAAGAACTGCTTGTACCTCCTTTCTACGTGTTATATAATTTTGGACAAAGGGCTCGCAAGTTTTAGCAATCCAACGAGATTTTTTACAATTGCTCAATCGTTCATTTATCAAACATGATGTACTAATGTTTTTCTTACAATTAGATCTAACGTCGATTTTCATGTCCTAATGATTTGATGTTCAAAAGAGATGAGTATATAGATTGTGGATTTTTATATAAAATAAAACTTGAATTTATGCACATGCGTTGTTCATGTTGTCTGCACATCAGATTTTCCAAATATTAATTATAAATGCGTCTGATGGTATAGCGTCCAAATTTCTATATCCTCAAAGTGGTTCCCCAAATATCGCGATGGCGAAACGTGAGTGAATAAAAATTATTACGTGACTCGAGGTTGTGTGTGAACAAGATTGAATTGCTCGCTCGGACAAACTGGAGTGGGGAACAGAGGCCGGACGAAAGCGAAACACGGGCCTGCATCGAGCACCGATGATCGTCCAGGAAAGTAAGTATTGGGCCAGCGTTATGCTTTCTCAGTCTGCAACGAGTACATCGTCGCAGTAGGACCGATCGACTCTAACCGGCCAGCGTGTACCGTCGACGATCGTGCATTCATTTTCGTCGTGCCGTTCGTTCGACCTTTCTTTGGACTCACGGTCCACCCCCGGTGCCGATAAAACGCGGGACCCAACGGAATTTTCTTACCAGTTTTCAAAGTAAGTGTTGGAGGCTGCGAGCTTTTTTGAACTTGTACTTCAAAGAACGATCGCGGGTTGCAAAAATGTATATTATAGTGATTTGTCCAGAAATGTCTTAGTGTCTAATTGGATAAAGCAAGAGAGAAACGAAGAAGACTTGATTTATTTTACGGTGTGTTTATCCTTACTATGCTAATGATTTCAACTCTGAAATCAGTAGTATTCTCTAGTACCCCTAAAACTGTTCATTTCTGCCACTGAAATATTTAAGTATTACAAACAAACAACATATTCCAAACCGCAATTATTGCAAACTGGAGTTTCAGATATCCAATAATAAATTCAAGTCAATAAATGCCAAACTTTCTAACATAAGTGAAGCAATTCTTGGTAAGAATGCTAACTCTATACAGCCTGCCTATTTGTATCGAACATTGAGTACTGTGATTTTAATATTAGATATCCGTACTATCACTGGATATGGGCATATTGTCAGCTTCTATTATATTCAATGAAAATGCGATATGTTTCACTTTTTGCAATAAAAATTACAGAACGGCGGTCCGAGTGGCTGTACACGTTTTTTCTGTCGATTAATTGCCGAGCAATAAGTGTCAGGTATCGAATATATAATTTGATGCCTGGAAACTTGCAAAGTTCAGCATAACATACAAAATACTTGTCTACATATACAGAAAACTTGATGATTTTGAATATTTAAACAAGCAGTAGCAGGACAAATTCGATATTCTCAAACGTATATTTCGACATTATGATTTGGAAACGAAGACTTAAAGTATTAGTGACGCAAGTTTCGTAGAAAATCTGCACAGTATTTATCTGTGTACCTAGTTCGATGAGTAAATCTTGTCAGAATTATGTAACAAAATATTATGTATCGAATGTATTATTACAAATAGTTTCTTCAAATTAAGATTTGCTATTTGGAAATGGTCAGGTATTAATGACAGGGAAAGCGACCCGTTTGCCTATTCCTCACGTTGCAAAAATCTTTTCGAACCAGCCAAGTCCTGTCGCTCGCGTTTCTTTGTCAATAGAATATTACGCTTTGTCGTCGCCATAAAAGCTGTTGCAACGTCCCCATGGGTTGTTTGCATAATGATAATGTCCTTTTTTGCATGCAGATTTCATTTTCGAAAAAATCTTTACACCCAGTGCACACAAAGGAAGCTGGCCAGAATTTCATAATTGTTCGAATATTTTCATAATGGAAAGTTATTAAATTATTAATAGGTAATGAAACGAGTTAGGTAACGATAACAACAGTCTTGGAGTTAGTTTTCCGAGTAGCACAGATTGGACGATTTTTAAGATGCGTCATGTGAGTTACGAAAACATGATTACATGTGGTACACGTCCGGCAGATATTACGACAATTGTAAACCTGATCATGATCCTAACTTGATCGTACATACTATTTGTTGTCACGCCGAAGTAGTTTACCTTCAAATGTTACAACATACGTCTTTTCCTTCCGCGTATTCCGAAAAACGGTATTATACGTCACGTTTGTTTATCATTCAAGCCGATTTGAAATGATAATTTAACTCTTCTTTTTTCGAATTTAATTCTTCCAAGACAAATAATCCTCCATAATTTGTTATTTTGCGTGAATGACTGTGCAATGCGTATGTCGCGCCTGAATCAGATCTGCGGTTCGCTAGTATCTGAGCTTTTAATCGTAAGTGGTAAACCACTAATTCGAAAAACCACTACGATCGCAATGCGTCAATTACTTAACGTTTCCTTATAATCATTCACTTTTGTTCTAAATATATATCGAGGGCAGGCATTGTGAATTAAAATTAAATACACGATTCTCATGGATCTAATTATAACTCTAAGTGACTTGTGAAATGATGTAAATATTTATCAGAGTGCATATGGTTGTACTCTTTATTTTACACATTTTTCAGGTTTAACTGATATTTTAGTGAAACGTGAATGACATATGTAATATTGTATGAAACAAATCTGAAAGTGTGCATAAAGTTACAAAATATCTTCGGAAATCATTCATTTTAAAAGTACTTGTATGCATGGAAAGTTAATAGCATTAAACAGATGCCTTGAAGATATTTCAGTCAGTCACGAAACTCTTCGTATATTTCTACTAAAAGTCAAATATTTTACACGCACTTTGTTGTTCCTCATATTAATTAATTTCTTGTTCGTATTAATTCGTCCTTTCATCTCCGTAATAATGTTCGTACTGTTTAATCACAGTGCTAATTAAATTTTGTAGCTTTTTATGATCTACGCTCGAATTCCTTCTTAATTCAGTGTACATGTGATTTCAGGAATTCGAATAATTTTTATATTAGGACATTCTTTCGTTCTTTTCACGCTCTTATAGTTTCAAAAAATGGTTAATCATTTATTATAACAAACGAAATAACTGATCAGAAAATATTTCCTTTGACATCTGAACTTTTAGTCTACGTAACCCGAAGAACGTGTCATTTTCTTCCATACAAGAAAATTATTAAATTACCACCTTTTGCCTCGTTCCAATAGCTATAATTGCTCCATCACTGATAACATTTGCGTTGCCATAATAATTCACATCACTTTCATCCTGAAGCGTTCCTATCTATTCCTCAATTCACGAGTCAGTTAGTACAACCAGTCACCTGACCTCTTGTATAATTAAAATAATTTCTGAAGAACTATCGCACTCCACGATCATTTCATAATTTATATACAACTATATTTCATTATATGTTGGGTTTTAGTGAAGTGAAAAATAATAAATGTTTCTGTATGTTACAATAAATAAATCATAAGAGATTTTTGCTCCTCTTTATATTTGGAAATATTTTATATGGAATGTTTGGTTAAAGAATCGGTAACATCGCACAATACGTCGATTACTTAAGGAATAAGAATTTAATAATTAGTGCTTACTGTTGATAGGAAAAAGACTCGTTTACGTATGGCCCTGTATACGAAAGAAGTGAAATTAAAAAACGCCACGTTATGCAATCTACAATATGATCAATATTTGTTTCAAGAGTTTTAATTGACAAATTAACGTAATTATGATAGCTCTAAAAAATTGATTTTATATGTTTATTGGATGTTACGTCTTGTTTACAGAATAAGTGTAAAATCTTCATTAGCAAGAAATGTACCAGAACGAACTTTTTTGCTAAGAAAGATGTCATCTCACGACAATTAAATAGTTTTTCTGACGTACGTTTGAGTGAGTACGTAACTACGTACGTCATCCTTACTGAAATTAATGGAAAAGAAGAAGACACTGGTGTACTTGAAGTTCACAGCTTTGATTCGAAATAATTCAAACAATTGCATATAATTTCAGAAAATTAGATAATAAATCATGGCAACAATGGAAGAGATCCCTGACAGAGTAGCGGATACGTTCAAAGATCAGAATATCCTAATCACCGGTGGCACTGGTTTCCTAGGAAAAGTTATCATCGAGAAGTTCCTCAGATGTCTGCCGAACACTGGACAAATTTACATGTTGGTCAGGCCGAAAAAGGGCAAGGATCCAAAATATCGCTTAGAAGAAATCTTTAACTCGCCGGTAAGCAACACGCACTGCTATGTTAATCAGTTAAACAGGCGAACAATAAAACGCACAAGTGGAAAGAATGAATTTCTTTATGAAGACTGAACAATTTAAGGATGTATTGGCTATACAGCCAATCCCAAAAGTTTATGTACCTTAGAAAAACGCATTTCCTATAATTAAAAAGAAATCAGACGTCGGAAGAATAATGCTAATAATAAATAGCTACGTGCTAAAAAGTAGGAAATATCCAATTAAGTATTGACGCTGACGAAAATTTTTTTTTTCAAAATTGCGAAAAATGCTTCAAATACAAGTTGTTTTCCTTCTAACTTCGATATTTAATGAGTTACATATGATTATTTGGCATTTTATTGATGTTGACAAAATCCGACCATCCCAGCGTCGAAACGGCGAACTTTTGGAAAAAAATTTCGTTTTTCCTCAATAACTCCTAAACCCTTGGAGATACGGGAAAATTGCATAGGACCTTTCTTATAGAGGACGACGAGATCTACAATTTCTATATAAAAACTTTTCGCTAGCATTAATAGTTTATGAGTTATTAGCGAAAAACGAAAAAACAGTTTTTTGCAAATTACTCGTTAACTATTGACACTAGCGAAAAAAATTTACATGGAAATTGTAGATCTCGTCGTCCTCTACAAGAAAGGTTCTATACAATTTTCCCGTAAATTCAACGGTTTGGAAGTTATTGGCCAAAAACGAAAATTTGGAAGAAATTGAAGGGGTACCCCTTGGAAAAATCTCGGAAAAATCGAAAATTTTTTTTTGTTGTTTATTATCAGCAATGTTCTTCCTACGTCTGATTTCTTTTTAAAAAATGCATTTCTAAAGTGCATACACTTTTGGGATTGACTGTATAGCCAATACATCCTTAAACTACTACGATTGTTTTACGTTGTACACTCTAACTTATAGGATGTGTTACATAACTATGAAAAAATTGAATCACGCGAAAGATTTTTTTGTATGAACTGATTACCGAAGATTCCTTTCGACCTAACTATTTAATACTACAAATTCAACAGTTTTAAAGTCGAATCTTTGATCTTTCAGAAATATGAAATATTAAGTGTTCCACTTATTATTATAGCAGTTTTCCATGTGTCTTAGCGCGTATATCGTTGCAACACATTTCATAAAACACGTTTAGAGAAAGCGTAATTGTGTAAACATTAGGTAGATCGTATGATAACAGCACCTTGATTCGTGTACTCTGATTGAGACATCCTCTTTCACGAAAAAGAACTAGCCGTATGAAAGTAACTTGAATTTTGACGAATGATGACAAGTATATAAGAACCTACTCTTTCCAGATTAAGAGGATGTATTATTTAAACGTAGAGAATGTTACACAGACGAAACGCGGAGACGAAACATTCTAATATACGCAAATATTTTCGAGAAAGTTGGGATGACTAGCGGAACGTGTAAATCATGACGTTTAATTGTTCGTTCGTTGACCATTTGCATTACACCGCGTTACATAATGCGTACCAAACTATTCGCTGTTCCCAGAATCTTTATTCCTCTAAAAAAGAAAAAGCTTCTCAATAATTCTGAACAATCGTTCAAACATGATTTTACGATCTTTTGATGGACACGTACGTTAGTTAACGAATACACTTTGCAACAATATACCGAGCGTAAATCAAAGTGTCATATTCATTTGGTATGGAATGTGGAAAAACTTCATAACGTTGTAATGGATTACGTTAGTTATATTGCAGTTTTGAATATTACCATCATACGTCGTTAAATACAAAATTGACCAATACGAGAAATTTTTATACTTCACGTGTTAAAACTTGTAGCGCAATAGCAATGATTTTGCTGGCTTGATTTGATACAATTTTCTCGGGTTGAGATGAGATTCGCGATGAAAGCGTGATAAAAAAAGTCAGAGAAACTGAGTCAAGGCCTCGTGTACAGGGAAGAATGAGAAACGCTATTATCGTCATTATTATCAAGTGTCGTACACGGTGAAAGTTCTCGTTCCTCGTGAGGATCCGTTATGTCATATCTTTCGTACTTTATTAAACCCAAAAGTCTATCCTAACACGTACACCTGTTTCGTGTAATCGTCGAAGAATATTAGCTTTATGTCAGATTGGATTCTGATGAAATTTTTCTTATACGAGTACGAGATTGATCATTATGGAATATCATGATGAAATTGTTCTCACTGATAATTTATACAGAACTGATAATTCTTAACTCAATGTGTACTCTTCATCAATTGACATACATTTTTAATTGTTGCTTACAGTAAAACGTTTAATTTATTTTGGATTTGTAACTCAATTTCCAGCTGTTTGAAAAAGTTAAAAATCAGAGAGGAGTAGAGGCACTTAAAAAGTCCGTAACTATTGTAAACGGAGACGTGATGTTACCCGGACTTGGAATTTCTCCGCAAGATAGGAAGATGCTTTGTGAAAAAGTGAATATCGTGTATCACGCAGCTGCCACAGTACGGTAACTAACATAACATTGAATACAATACTAATTCTTCTGGAATTCGCGTTAAACTTAATCGTCCGATTTTCATAGATTCGACGAGTTATTGAAGAAAGCAGTACTGCTGAACACGCGGGGTACAAAGCAAATGTTGGAACTAGCCAAAGAGATGAAGCATTTGAAATTATTCGCTCACATCAGCACAGCGTATTGCCATCTCGAAGAAAAAGTGCTGTTACTTTCAAGCGCGTATACGTACAGTACTTTGTTCCAACATCATTTAATATTCATCTTGTCTTTTAGATCCTGAGAGAAAAACCGTATCCACCACCAGCTGACCCTCATAAAATAATTAAATGCGTAGAATGGATGGACGACAATGTCGTCGAAGCTATGACAGACAAAATCCTCGGAGGCTTTCCGAATACATACGCTTTTACCAAAGCTTTGTCGGAAGGTCTCGTTCAAGAAGTAATGTCAGAACTTCCAGCAATTATACTGAGGTACAAATTATTGGATACAACCATGTTTATGATGATAATAATATATTCTCATCACTTAAAATTTCATTAAGACCGAGCATAATAATACCTATATGGAAAGAACCAATACCGGGATGGACTGACAATCTCAATGGACCGACGGGACTCTTAATTGGAGCTGGCAAAGGTGTAATTCGAACAATGTATTGCAATGAATCTAGCTATGCCGACTATGCCCCTGTCGATATTGTGGTGAACGTAATTCTTACCAGCTCCTGGAACTTTATTTATTGTAAGGACCACGAGAAAAGGTTTTACAACGTTACAAGTAGCTCCGAGTTCAAGGTGAATTATGAAAGTTCTTTTACACTAGAACTCAAAAATTTGGGGCCATTTATTTAAGAAGAAAAGAAGACAGGAGATCGTGATCAAAAGCAGTCACAATAGATTATACAACTTACGCTTAACCGAGCAAATTATTAACGTTTTAGGTATCATGGGCAGAAATTATAGCTAGAGGTCGAAGAATAACGGAAAAGGTGCCACTTAATGGGGTCGTTTGGTACCCAGGTGGAAGCATGAAGAAATCAAGGCTGATGCATAATATATGCGTTCTATTGTTCCATATGATACCGGCTTACCTCATAGACGCTCTTATATTCCTTGCAGGCTACAAACCAATGTATGTACATTTTTGGTATTTTGCTAATAAGTTAATAGCAAATCGTTTTCAATAAAAATTTCGTATCGTAAAGTATGTGCAGAGTGCAACGTAGGATACTAAAAGGTTTCGAAGTGTTTGAGTATTATGCGAACAATCAATGGGATTTTGATAACGCGAATATGTATGATATACGAGCAAAACTGAATCCAGTGGAATATAAAATTTACCAAGTACATGGAGATGATATGGACATAGACGCGTATTTCGAATCATGTATACGATCAGCAAGGATTTACGTTCTAAACGAACCGCCAGAAACTCTGCCAGCTGCTCGAAGACACTTAAGAATGTGAGAATTTATTTCAATTTTATTTCTATTGCAGAATTGATTTTGAAAAAAATACCTAATTCTTTTCCTAATAAATATTATAGAATGTACTGGGTAGATGTCATTACGAAAATACTTTTCGTCGGATTACTAATATACATCCTAGCATCCTGGAGCGATAGTTTCAGAGCGCTATTGATAGGAGGTTGGACGCTTGCTGCAAAAACTTTAGCACGTTAACTACCTATTGCTTAATTCCTAATATGTTCAGTACCTTGTAGTAATTATAATCATTGTAGTACGACCAAATGGACTACGAACTTCTAACTTGTCAATTATTGACAAGTTATCGGTAAGACACGTTGTATTATAAAATTATGTTTTCAATAATAAAACTGATAAAATCGAATTCCGTTAAATTATTTCATGCTTTTTATCTGATTTTCACATACATTCATACATACGTACGTATCATCCATTTCTATAAAAAAAGCACTCGAGCCTCATTGCTTTCAATGGGACCAGACTTGTACCTTCTCTATGAAAATGAACGGTACTTTCCACATACTCTTGGGAAAGAGTAAGCAGGTTGAATAAAAAGAATGAAATAGAAGCGTTAGTCGCACTTTAACGTGGTTTTTTATTTAAATTTTAATATATAAATATAAAATTTACTCTCTTACACTTAAACAGACTCTTGGACAGGTGGTTCATAGCCCTCTGGTCTGTCAACCTTCGAACCACTTTCACCTGCTTCCTCACTCTTACTGCCCGCCCCGTCTCCGTGGAGCTCCAGTAATTTACTTAATTCGAAGCGTGGTTTTTTTAAAACCTTCACCTGTAACATTCGTAACGCATTCGTTACTTACGTTTAAGCACATAACAAATATTAACAACAGAACAATAATAATTTACATACCTTCCGGATATATACATCATGGAGTGGGTAAATTCCGAGCGATGCTTTCTCAATGTCTTTGGCCGTAGCATCTGGCAGGAGTTTACTGACGACACCTCTCAAATCACTTTTTGTGACGTCATTGATGATGGTGTCTACCATCTTTTGTCTGATTCTCTTGACCTAAACAAACAAAATACGGTTCGACCACCTTCTTGTTGCATACTTGAAAAATGTCGCGACATCTTATATCACTATTTTCTAATCCAAAAATAGTGTGGTAAGCGAGTGCATTTGCTATATGCAACCTCTTCATACACGAAAATAAGTTCACGATTTTCGTGCATATTTAGTTGCATTTATCAAAAGATAGAGATTCACTGGAGAAATGTACCTGTGAATGCTGAGCATAACACGTTTTCCTGGTGCTCATCTGGTCTTTATTAGTGAACCCAATGCAAAAAACTCTGAGAAGGTACCCATCTGTAGTTTTTACATCTACACTAGCTTCTATCAGAGTCTGCCATTTCTTAACCATGGATCTCAGTTTGTCCGTGGTGAGGTCCATGCCATGGAAATTGGTCAAGACATTACGATGTTGAACATCTTCGGCGATTAACCTAAATTTACGGAAAGACCTTTCCGCACCTCCATCATTCTGCAAATCTGCTAGGGAGACCTCGAATACTCTGTATTTCAGACCCTCAGAAGCAATTTCTATAAAATGAATGGAAAAATTATAAGTTAATTAACAGAAATCTGCATTGTTCAGTGGAAATGTGTAGCAGAAGAAAATTTTAGCATTATTATAAGTAGAATAATACTATGGTAAGTATCTGCTTTTCTCTATGCAACATAAAACGCCATATAAAGTATGAATAAAACTTTTATGGAGCTGGAGCTGCAAAGTTCTTTTAAATAAGTAACTTACTTGTTCCCTGAGTTCTATTCACCAACGTTTTTCCAACCTGACGATTGGTAAACATAGATGGTGCCTTGACATCGTACCAATCCTTACGAGTGAAAGGATCGACGCTGCAATTGATAACAAAAATTAAGTTAGAGCTCCGATAGTATAAATCTCTTTCATTTTCGTTATTATTTCAGTTATAAGTTATTCAATAGCAATCACTTATGAACTTGCTTTATAAGACGTATTTTGAATCACATTGATCTACTAATCCACACAAGATTAACATAGCAAACATGATTCAATATGGAAAAACACTCAGTAATGATTACAAGCATTAATCTGCAGTAAACCTTTAAAAAACCAAAATATATTTCATAGGAAGAAGTATGAATAAAAGCAATAGACTAACATGGAATGTATGCAAACATTCGATTGTCGATCTCGAATCTCGACAAAATCTATTTCAATAAAACGCATCTTTGACGATGCGAAAAAGCATATTACACATGTTACACAAGCGATGCTTAAAGTATTTCGAGGTAACGTTATAATTTACCTACATCTTTTTCTTCATACCCTTTTTGCCTCCTTTCGACAGCCCCTTATTTTTACCCACCGCCATGGTGAACGTTACACACAAAAAGAAGCTCGCGCTCAAGCTCAAGCCTCGTCAAGCCGCTCAAGCGGAAACCGGAAACCGGCATCTATCGGATCGTCGATATATACGTGAACAACATTGGCTGATACGCTACCACTCCATTCGTATTTTTAAAACAATTTTGTTCATATGTACAAAAATCTTTTATTATTTAACATTAAATTTACCAACAGCATGAAACAATATGGAAATACTTCGTATAAATGAACGTATAATTCTAATAACATTAAGAGAAGATGAAAGTATACTTTTCATTCAGTAATCGCCATACGTATATTAAACAGTATAAAAATCTTTGAATATAGATATTATCTTAATTCTTACAATAGAAGAAAATATGAAATACATTACCTACGATCAAATGTATTTTATTTATGATAATTTTCAAATTTGTTTAGATAAGTACGAAGTTCTCTGCTATTCTGTTAGCGTTTGAGTTTACACTTGACGTATCGAATGTCGACAGCTGTTGGCCTTCGGCTAATTTCAGTGCAATTCGAATTTTCGCATGTAAGACATAGAACGGGTAGGTAGGTAGGATTTATTTTTTCTTCGAGCGCAAATGCAGACATCACCACCGTTCGTGTTCTTCCGCGATAAGTTGTGCGGTAAATAAAACGATTTCCAGTGGAATGAATGTACACGCGTTGATCGTAGACAGGATTTCGTATCGACTCTAGCTGGCCTATCAAATATTCTGATAATCATGAATCTGCAAACACTGTTCCAGGATTTCAATCCAAGGTAAAGAATCTTGTCTCACAGAGATTTAAAAATAATTATTGTTTTAATCCATGAAGTACAAATATCAGTTTCCATTGCACGACGCAACATTACGAATACCCATGTATGCGAACCACAAAGGATTAACACATGTCTTTGTTATGTGGGAAAATTTATTGTTCAATTTCATGATGTCTGTAAATGATTGTTATTCTGAATATTACACAATTCGATTTATGGTTGATTCATTTTTTGCTTGAATCGAACGTCTATTGATAGCTTCAATCTTGATCTGGGATATGCTCTCTAATAATTGGGTCAGCTGTTTATTTTAAACAAATTTTCGCCGCTTTATTCGGCACGATTTTGCAGTGTTGCAAGGTTGATGACCTTTATAAATTTTCCTATCGATGATAAGCACTTCTTCACGAGCGAAAAAATAATGTCTTATGGTTATATAAGTTAATGAGCTTTAAGATAACAAAAATGATTAATAAAAATTATTTGTAAAATTTACAGCACAGTTAACATATGAAAACTGATGAATTATATTTGTTCTTCGTTTAAAGTCCTCATAAAATTAATACTTTTCTGGAATAAGTCTGACAAATGCAATAAAAGAATTCTAATACAATGCTAATTATTTTTCATCTCTACTTTTAGTAAATTTTTGGTACACACCTGTCTGATGATATTTACAACCCTGTTTGCACTTCGTTTGGATGGATTCATAGAATGGAGTTATTGGACTGTATTTATGCCAATATGGTTCTGGAAGAGTATGGTAATTTTGGGTGCTACCATTGGAAGTTACGTTTGGTGGAGACATCCACATGCAAGGTTGGAAGGGGATGCCTATGTACATTATAAAGCAATGTTGATTACATTGGCATTACACTTGATCCTGTTAATGTTTGAACTGTTAGTATGTGATAAATTAGAGTCTGAAAGACACCTCTGGATACTAGTATTTATACCACTTATCTTCATCTCTATAGTGTCAATAGCTGTGAGTAATTGTCAGATTCTACCTAAGATCGATGTAAGCCAAGTTTATAAGAAACACTTAAATATCTTTATCGCTTTAGGTGTGCATATGGGCTGCGAAACACGACCGATCTTTCGAGCTCGAATTATTTTGTGCAGTCAACGTGCTACAGTTCATTTTCCTAGCATTAAGACTAGACGGTTTTATAATGTGGAGCTGGGAAGTAGTGTTTGCTCCCCTCTGGGCACTTTTATCCTTATCTCTAGTTGCAGTTCTATATGCAATAGTATTTGCAGCTGTTTTATTGAGAACTCCACAGATCAATGCCAGACAGAGGCGGACATCGTTGAACTCTGCACTGGCATACACATTTCTCGTAGTTCCAATCCTAGTGTTTCAAGTAAGAATCGAAAATGAGTTTAAATATTTCAAGTACAGTTAATGAATAATTTTTAATACTATATTTTAATTCAGGTACTATTAGCAAATAAATTGGATGAAGTTATCTCATTGAATTATACTATAATAGCAACGCCACTTTTAGTATCTCATATTACACTTATTTTTATGTCTTTTGACGCGAAAGGAGGAAACAGATGTAAGAGAATAATCACGTTTTATCAATAACGTTACTGGTTTATACATTGCTAAATATTTTGTTCTCAATTCTAGGGTGGTTCGGTATTAGGAAAGATTTTTGTCACTTTTTACTTGGTTTGTGCCCGCTGCTACAAGAATACGGTAACATTTCTTACCAACCGAGAAGCGAGCATGACCAACCACCGTCGGAACCAATGGTTTCAGAGAAGAACGAGAAACACGTTAAGAAAATCGACCTAATGAAACCCGTTGTACCCATCATTTCGATCGACATGCCAGATTGATTGTGTTGCTTAGGTACGAATAAATGCAATAGCAAGCAAATAATTATAATACATAAAATGATCATCAATTTAAAAAGAAACTTCATTACACAGGATCGATTTGGGTAATTAATGGGTTTTTATCGATATGACTGGTTTATACCGAGAGCCATATCTTAACGAGTAACGGACAGGTGCGTAAAAAATAGTGAAATCTGTTACAAAGGAAAAAATCAAGAGATGTTATTTTCAGTACGATGCGTCGTAATGAAAATCTTGTTATTGTTAAGTATATTGTGCGCCAAGGCAATCATAATAATTATATTACCCTTTTTTCGTTCCTGGGGCTTAAGCTTCTCACGACGAGCCGTGAAAATTTTTGTAGAAAATGTCTCGGCAGGGTTTTAAAATAAGTAACGAGAAATAGTGATCGCGTCTCTACGAAATGATCCCTATAGTAAATTTAGTGGTCGCAGTGCTCAAGAAAAGAAAAAAATAAAAAAAAAGATAATATGTCTCTTAAAGCTGCATCGATTATCGGCGTGTCCAAAACACTTAAAGTACGCGTAGAATAAGCAACTGACCCGTCCATTTATTTGATGACTCCTTAGAGATAGATAGTTACCGACCTATTCTGTTAAGTCTATTATTCATTACGTAATGATAGAATTATTATTACTTTGCCAAAAGTAGCGCATATAAAAACGTATGGTGAACATGCCTAAGCTGGTGCTAAGAAAATATAACGATATTTTAGACATGTTTATGAACTGCGTTTAAGAGATGGACCTTCCGCATATTAATCATGATTCGTACAGAGGCAAGCTTAATTTACAACATGATCCCATATACATATTTTAAACAGATTTACCTGCAGAATGTTATAAATACGAATACAAAGCTTCTTGCCAGGCAGAATCGTTAATGTAAATAGTATCTACTTCCCGTTTTAGAGTACACTAGCCCTGTACAGATCATGCCTGAAAAATGATTGCGTGACAAATTGATCCAGATTGAATAAAAAGAAAATTTGTATGTTTCTATACAGATACGAAAGGTACACTGTATGAAACGTGTCAACGCTACGAACAGTACAAATAATTATACCACTTTATATTTTATGTTTTATTTGGAAAATTCCATTTATACTTTACTTACCAATGTAACGCAAATGTACTGTTCTAGTAAGTTCAATGAGATCACAGCAATTAACGAGTAAACAATTGTTGAAAGAGCGACAAAAATAAAATTAATCGCGTGTTTTATTTTTATTTTCGTTTAAACGTTTTACGTATTTCCGAGCCCTTTTATCCGATAGTTTCTACTTTAATAGGAAATTTTAAATCTACATTTGTAACGAGATACTGGATGATCAAGAGGGAAAGCCATACATTTACATTAGAATAATTTTTCTACGTGTTCCTAAGGTCTTTGCAATACTTCTCATTATAATATTTATATTAATATATAGATTTATCTAGGTATAGTCGTTTTAATATGTACGCGATGAACGTGTTCAAAGGGCTCTGTTACTTTAAGCATTGAATTAAATTTTTGTGTACGCTTACTACTCGTCAGTTGCTTAATAACAAATATATAATTAATACATTTTGTAATCGATTACATGACAAACACTGTATTGTTACTCGTCGAGCAATTTCATTTCTAAAATACACATATAAAACGAAAAATAAGATCGCTGATCCCTTTCGATAAAAACGGATAATATTACGATGTTTATAAAAGTCTAACGATATTTGTTCGATATGATATACGCGCGACACAGATTATCTTTTACAATTAATTCACGGTGGACGCAGCTAAAATACGTACATTATTCGAACATCAAGTTTTTAAACGGCCTTGACGAGAACGAGAGATTGGATATATCGGCTGGGATACAAGACTGAGCGCCTCGCATCTTTAGAGTAGCATCGGCAAGATGTAAAAACGAAAAATAAAATGCATAATAACCGCATAAATTGAGCAAACGGAAAGATGGTTTAACGCTAAGGACATTAATTGTTAACGTTATTAGATATTGTAATTACTAAGTATACCCAATCATTTATTGTATTATAATGTAGAAATAATGTACATACTTTGTTGTATTAACAATAACATTATAGACTATAATAATTATTGTATATTATACATATCTATCATGAGCGACGATCGATGATTAAGTAGTATGGTATCATTTTATTTTATATACACCACATGCAAGAAGTACCATTATAATCTAATAAAGTTTATATTTTTGGTATTAACAGACACGAGCAATTTTTACAATACGACGGTTTCTTTTCNTGCAATGGGTTAAACAATTACTGCCACTTAATAAAAATTTTCTCGATATGATTTCTCGGGATAAAAAATTTTAAATATCGCTTCGTACACGCCCACGATTTCATCTATATTGAATTTATACTTATTAAATAGTTATAATATTATTGTAGTACATACGTGATTTCGCAATCACCCAAACCGAGAGCGCTTAAACGTGGGCATCCTTGAACGATAGAGAGTAACGCACGATCGATCGGACCGGGTCCATAGGCTGCGATCACCAGCTCGACCAGCCGCGGGCACTGGCATCCGACGCATAACATAGTCGCTTCCGATGGTGCTTCTCCGAAATACAAGTGCGTCACAGGAACGTACGGCGCGAACAGCAGACTTTGATCGTCTTCATTTGTCATATAAGACAATCTAATTTTATTGTAAAAAACGTTATATTACACGATAAGCTGATAATGCATATACTATTTTTCTACTTGTAACCATTAATTGACCCAACCAACAGATACAAATAGGTGTCACTGAACCGGTGAATTGATATTAAAAAATATGGATCTTCATTCAAAGGTTTAATTTCGAATAAATAATCGATGATATTATGCGTTCGTTTATTTTATACTGTAATTTTTTGTATAACACGCAAAAGAGGATCGAGATAGTGAGAAAAAAGCGCGGATAATTAATGTGCACTCACAGCACAAGATTTATGTTCGGCAAATGACTGGAAAACGTAAACCAAGCCTTGTCGCTGACACGCGGAAACGGTTTCGTATCTGGATGCACTTCCAATCGTAAGGTTTCCAATTGCACTTGTTTTTCGGAGCTCAGGGCTAGTAGCAACTCGTCGCTAAGCAATGAATAAGAGAGCGATAATTCTTGCAGGTATTGACAGTAACTGACCAATGCCTGGATCCCTGTAAAAGTTTGTTATTTACGATATGATCTATTGTATAATTGCATTGTTACTTGCCATAAAATGACTACGTCTGTTCTCTTAAAGAGATATTATAGACTATAATAATTATTGTATATTATACATATCTATCATGAGCGACGATCGATGATTAAGTAGTATGGTATCATTTTATTTTATATACACCACATGCAAGAAGTACCATTATAATCTAATAAAGTTTATATTTTTGGTATTAACAGACACGAGCAATTTTTACAATACGACGGTTTCTTTTCTCGCTCTGTTCTCTTTTTACGTACACGGATCAGATCTGACTCAGTCAGTGATGTAGAATGATTCACGTGACTACAAATGTTTCTGGTGCTCTTCTTGTAATAAATATTACGATCTCTTTTTAGCAATACGAAATATATGACGAATGAATATTTTTCACTTAGGAATCGCATGTTAAATTAATGTTTCCTTCTTTTGTAAACAGTAATCTCCCGACATTATTAGAAATCTACAACGTGTACAGTATACATACATATGTATGCCTACGCTAGAAATTATACCATTTTTTTACGTATTTAGCTGTTTCTTTCATGTAAAAAATAGAAAAGGATAT